>NW_016806995.1:889053-892714 GCF_001698545.2 Rhinopithecus bieti
GATCTAAGTATACATTACAAAATGTTATGTGAAATGAAAAACACTCGAGATATTAAATGACAAAAGCTTGAATCTATCTGGATAAGGATGTGCATATGTATGTGTTCAGGTATGTGTAGAGTAGTCTGAAAGGTTACACCTGGGACTGTTCTGGGAGAGAGATTAAGTTGTGAGAGGGGAACAAACACAAGGACTTTCACTATTTATATACTTTTATTCTATTTTATTGTTTTTTATAATGAGTATATATTACTTTAATAGTTTTTTAAATGCTAGACCATGTTATATAGAAAAAAGTAAGATGCAGAAGAATGTACTACTATGATACTTTTTTTTTACAGGGTTTTACTCTGTCACCCAGGCTGGAGTGCAGTGGCCCAGTCACGGCTCACTACAGCCTCCACCTTTCAGACTTGAAGTAATCCTCCCACCTCAGCCTTCTGAGTATCGGGGACAACAGGCACACATCACTATGCCTGGCTAATACTTTTTAATTTTTTTTGTAGAGATGAGGTCTTGCTGTGTTGCCCAGGCTGGTCCTGAACTGCTGGGCTCAAGGTATCCTCCCACCTCAGCCTCCCAAAGTGCTCGGATTACAGGAGGCATGAGCTACCGCACAGCCAGTATACCATTTTTTTTGTAGTATAAAAACATGCAGATCACTAGTATGTATTGTTTTTTGGATATATGCTTGTATAGTAAAAGTATAAAAGCATGCACGGGACATACTCAATGTCACTGAAGGGTAAACTTAAGAAGGGTCAAAATGGCAAAATTCTGTTATGTTCATCTGTTACCACAATTAAAAAGAAGGAAGAGGATGTTGGAAAGGACTTATTATAGAGTTGGGCTTCTGTTGGGTGGTTTGGGGGAGGATTCAAGGAAGTGGGGCTTTGCTGTGGATTGAATCCTATTAGGAAGCAGGGCTATTTCTGTAATTGGGTATCTTTTTTTGTTTTTCGAGACAGGGTCTAGTTCTGTTGCCCAGGTTGGAGTGCAATGGCATGATCTCGGCTCACTGCAACCTCCACCTCCCAGGTTCAAGTGATTCTTATGCCTCAGCCTCCCAAACAGCTGGGACTACAGGCATGCACCACCATGCCTGACTAATTTTTTCTGTTTTTATTAGAGACAGGGTTTCACCATGTTGGCCAGACTGGTCTCAAACTCCTGGCCTCAAGTGATCTGCTCGTCATGGCCTCCCAAAGTCCTGGGATTACAGTGTGAGCCACCGCACCCAGCCTGTAATTGGGTATCTTAATAATTTGTTTCTAGAAGACAGAAGGGACAAAGAGGTGCTAACGCTGTAATGGATAAAGATGTAACAGCCACTCACATTAGCCAGGGAAGGGGGATGTTTGATCATCTTTTGGCATTTGGACAGTCATCTGTGCTCGGACATTATTCCAGAGTGGCCTTGTCTTGGTCATAGTCATAGAGCGACCTGTCTGACGATTTTTTGTGAAATGTTTTGTGTTCAGCAGAACACCACAGTCTACCTGTGAGTGCCAGGCCAGCACCTGGCAACCCCAAAGCCTGCCCAATAGCAAAAACCAGCTCCAAACTGTCAGGGGCAGTTTTCACTTTCTCAGAGGTTGGGGGAGAAAGGCAGGGACTGTGAGCTAGGCAGAGGCACAGAGGACTTTGATGTCCTGTGAAATATAATGGTAATGTATATATGATATAAAATATGTAACATGTTTTATTTCTTTATCAGGATGGTTAGTGTGTGATTTTTAAGTTTAAAATAAAAGCACATCAGGAAAGAAGTGAGGATAGTGGCTAACCCTTGGGGAGTGGCAACTAAAAGGGGGTACATGGGGCTTTCAGGGTGTTGGTCATGTTCTGTTTATGAAGCTAGGTTCTGATCACGGAGGTATATTCAGTTAGTAGTAATTCACCAACTTGCACACTTTTGATTTGAGTACTTTTCTGTGTATATGTTATACTTCAGGTTGAAAGTTCTTTAAGGGGTGGTGCGGTGGCTCATGCCTATAATCTCAGCACTTTGGGAGGCTGAGGCAGGTGAATCACTTAAGGCCAGGAGTTCAAGACTAGCCTGGCCAACATGACGAAAACCAGTCTTTACTAAAAATACAAAAATTAGCTGGGCATGGTGGTACACACTTGTAATCCCAGCTACTTGGGAGACTGAGGCACGAGAATCACTTGAACCTGGGAGGCAGAGGTTTCAGTGAGGCAAGATCACGCTGCTATACTCCAGCCTGGATGACAGAGTGACAGTTCAAAAAAGAGAGAGAAAGTTCTTTAAAAACTTGAAAGTTAAAACAAACAAACCAACAAAAAAAAACCCAGTATATCAGGAAAACAGAATCTTAATTTGGGTGGCTAAACATTTTTTCCACAGGGTTTTCTAGCACCTTCACAGGAGAAAGGAGACCCAAAGACGACCAAGTGTTTGAAGCCGTGGGAACTACAGATGAATTAAGTTCAGCTATTGGGTAAGAGGAACAGGACTGGCCTTGAGGTTGCGTTTGAGTCGAGTATGGGTAAACGTAATGAATGTGAAGCTCCCACGCGTGCTGGACAGCTGCCTCCGAGGTTGTCAGCCCTTATTGAACTTTCCTCAGCGCTGAAGCACAGGCTGGTCAGTTCCACAAGGCTGCAGGGCTGCAGACTCCTTTCCCTTCTGGCCCTGCCTGTGCCTGCATGGCCTCTGGCCCATGCCATGTGAAGCTGCCTCCCTCTCATCCCTCACTTTTCAGGTGAGCCTGTGTGTGCCACTGAGGTTAGTATATTGAGTGAAAGAGGTGAGTTAGTATAATGCGCAGTACATCCACTGTGATCCTTTTTGTGAATGGCTTATGTTTTTTACATAAGCCAAAGTATAGAAGGTGGACTCAAGGATGGGCCAGGTCAGGATGGGCCAGGTCATGCTATGGTCACAGACAACCCCAATATCTCCTGGCTTATGACACCAAAGGTGGACTTGCTGCTCCCACTTCACCCCCATCATAGGGTGGATGTGCTTTGGCTCCATGTGGCCTTTACTCTGGGACCCAGGCTGCTAGGACAGCTGCTGCCTGGGGCGATTATCAGTCATTGTGGCAGAGGGAAAAGAGGTCAGGGTGAAGCTCACAGTGGCTCCTGAGGCTGTCAGGGGATTGTGCAGTGGCGGTGTTGTCGCCAGTGAGGTTTATCCGAGGTGTGATTATTGCCGATTGAAAACTCTTCCCACTACCCCGCCATGATGACTTGAAGTATAGTCGACACTGGCAGTTTCTCACAGTCTTTATGGAGACTAAACTTTGTTGGTAAATAAAAGTTGAAAAAAAAAAAGTGTGAGCAGTGGCTCACAGGTCTAATCCCAGCGCTTTGGGAGACCGAGGTGGGAGAGTCACTTGAGCTCAGGAGTTTGAGACCAGCGTGAGCAACATAGCAAGACCTTGTCTCTACTAAAAAGAAAAATTAAAAAATTAGCGAGGCGCCGGGCGCGGTGGCTCAAGCCTGTAATCCCAGCACTTTGGGAGGCCGAGACGGGCGGATCATGAGGTCAGGAGATCGAGACCATCCTGGCGAACACGGTGAAACCCCGTCTCTACTAAAAAATACAAAAAAACTAGACGGGCGAGGTGGCGGGCGCCTGTAGTCCCAGCTACTCGGGAGGCTGAGGCAGGAGAATGGCGTAAACCCGGGAGGT
>NW_016806995.1:893088-948786 GCF_001698545.2 Rhinopithecus bieti
CAAAAAAAAAAAAAAAAAAAAAAAAAAAATTAGCGAGGCATGGTGGTGCATACCTGTAGTCCCAGCTACTCAGAAAGCTGAGGCAGGAGGATCCTTTGAGTCTGAGAGTTTGAGGCTGCATTGAGCCATGATCGTGTCACTACACTCCAGTCTGGGCGAGAGTACAGCTGTGTCTCCAAAAGACAAACCTTTCTTGGGAGTGATGCCTTCCATTTACTCATATTTCAGTGGCCAGAGACTGTCACGTGCACGTGCCTGACGTCAGCAGGGTGAGAGGGGCAGCAAATATTTACAAGCAGGAGCACAGTCTGCCCAGCATGCCCTGCAAGCTGGTGACAGGGGGAGCAGCAACAGTCTCAAGTGCTGGATCCTGGTATCTGACTCCTGGGCCCTGTGGGTTGTAGGTGCGTGGGAGCCAGATAGACCCAGCTGCAGATTCAGCACCGCTGCGGATCGTCTCTGGGACATCAGGCAAATCACTGTGAGCCTCAATTTACTGTTCTGTCAGGTAATCATCATGATAATTCCCATCTCACTGTGTTCTTATGGGGCTTAGATGAGATGATTCCATGTTTCACCCTGAGGACAGTGCCTAGCACAAGTAATAACAATGATAGCTATTATCATTCTTTTTTTTTTTTTGAGACGGAGTTTCACTCTTCTTGCCCATGCTGGAGTGCAATGGCGCAATCTCGGCTCACTGCAACCTCTGCCTCCCAGGTTCAAGCAAGTCCCCTCATTATTACTGTTCTTAACACTTACCTGTTCCTGGCTACCGTTTCTCCATGGCGGGCCTGGCTAGGTGAGATTTTCAGGACAGATAATGGGAGGTATAGATAATCAGCCAGCTAGGTAGAGAAGGCAAACAAACCCCTTGGTGTGTGTGTGGGAGGGGGTCCAGAAGTGGGCAGACACAAGACCAAGTGGGCAAAGGGAGAAAAGGCCAGTTCTCGCGTCAGCTATTCTAATGAACTCTAAATCACGAGCCATCATCTCTCAGTTGAGGAGGAGCAGGAGGCTGGGGAAATCTCAGTTGTGGATTCTTCCTTGGTCAGATATTGGCCAAGCATCTGCTGCAAGGTACTGCTCAGCAGAGAACCTCAGCCACACTTTCCTGAGCCTCAGAGTGCAGGGAGCAGGCAGCACTCACCGGGCAGCTACACGCGTGGGAGCAGGCTTGGGGCAAGCGCCCAGTGGGGGCCTGCCGCTGGCCTGATCACAGAGCGTCCCTCGGCAAGCAGATACTTCTGCACACCTCCTGTGAGGCAGGCATGAGGCATCCGCTATGATGGAGACAGACTGTGTCCCAGCCTGCACAGCCCTTCCCTTTGGTCCAGAGGGAAGACACATACCAGGTGGGAATCACACATGGGTGTGTTTAGTTCTAACTGTAAGGTGTGCCAGGAAGATGGGCTGGATATTTTCCACTGGCCCTTTCAAATCCCTTCTCTTCACCTTCTCTTTATGCATGGGAGGCTGGCCTTATCACCTGGTGGCTGTGCCACCTCCATTCCTTGGTCTTCTGGCATTCAGGTGGGTCCAGCCAGTGGGAGGCATCAGCAGGTGATGGGGGAGTGAGTGCAGAGAGATCAGGAGTGTGTGTGACCCCGTTCCCCAGCGGTGCATGGTTCTGGTGGCAGCTGGGCTCCCTACCTCCCTCCCTCCCTGCTGAGTGATTTCAGAATCCAGCTCCCTCCAGGGTGAGTTGCACCTTCCCTGACCCTTGTCTTCAGGCTCCTGCATTTGCCTGAAACTCTGCCCACACCTCTGTGAACTGTCCCTTCCCAAAGCCCTCCTCCAAGAATCCCTGCAGTGTACCACTGTCTCCTGCTGGGGCACTGACTGGTGCAGGAGGGAAGTGCAGGGTTCTGAGGGAGGCAGAGCCAGGGCCCTGACCTGTGTCGGGGGCAGTTTGCTTTCCCTGCCTTACGAGGGAGGTCCTCCCCAGCCTTCAAAGTCTCCCCTCCAGCATCACTTCCTCCAGGAAGCCCTCCCTGCCTCTCTAGCTAAGGTCAGATTAGGCTTCTGTTGCCCTTTCCTTCAGAGCACTGATCTCAGTTTGCACCTTCACATTCAGGAGTATATCTAATCTGATTACCTATCACACTCCTGAATATCACACTCCTGAACATGAAGGTATAAGCTTTGCCTGAAGTCCCAGAGACACTCAGCAGCAGTGCAGAATTTGCACCTGGGTCTCTCTGGTTCCCACTCACCTATAACCACAGGGCCACGGGTCAGAGCTCAGGATCCATCACTTGAGACTGTCACTGCTCACCCTGTCACCAGCTTGCGGGCAGAGCCTGGGTCAGCTTCTGTTCACCAGACTCTCGTGGGCCTGGTCAGAGTAGCTGTTCAAAAGGAATTATTGACTGGAAATAATGAGTATCCGAAAAGGCATTTCAGGAAACAAATACCACCAACCCCCCAAGTGGAAGGCTATAATGTTCTTATTGTCAGCAAGAAAAGTAATGTGTTTATTATATCTAAATTAACTAAATGGCCCACCACCTGAGAATCTATTGTTTACGGCAAGACAGGGCCTAGGGATATTACCTTACAGGCGAACACTTTTTCCTTTTCCTTCACAGGTTTGCTCTGGAATTAGTCACAGAAAAGGGCCACATATTTGCTGAAGAGCTTCAGAAAGTGAGTAACACCGTCTTACCCCAAGCTGGGAATCTTCATCCCTGGTGGCCGTCACGGGACTCAGCATCCAGCCATCAGGTCCTCTTTGTGTCACCTGGGGCTCGTCACTCTCGCTCTGTGAGCTCCATTTCTTCGTCTGTGAAATAGGGACAGGCCAGGTGTGGTGGCTCACACCTGCAATCTCAGCTGCTTGGGAGACTGAGGCAGGAAGATCACTTGAGGCCAGGAGCCTGGGTAACATAGTAAGACCCCGACTCTACAAAATATTTGAAAATTAGCCAGGCCTGGTGGTGAATGCCTGTAGCCTCAGCTACCCAGGAAGCTGAGGTAGGAGAATCTCTTGAGCCCAGGAGGTCAAGGCTGCAGTGAGCTGTGATCATGCCACTGCACTCCTGCCTGGGCAACAGATTGAGACCCTGTCTCAGGCCGAGCACCATGGTTCAATCAAGCTCATAATCCCAGCACTTTGGGAGGCCAAAGTGGGAGGATCACTTCAAGCCAGGAGTTCAAGACCAGCCTGGTCAACTTAGGGAGACCCTGTCTCTACAAAAAAAAAAAAAAAAAATTAAAAATTAGCCAAGTATGGTGGCATGCACCCATAGTCCCAGCAACTTACAAGGCTGAGTGGGAGAATCGCTTGAGTCTCAGAGGTTGAGGCTGCAGGGAGCTGTGATGACACCACTGCACTCTAGCCTGGGCAACAGAGTGGGATCCTGTCTTAAAAAAAAAAAAAAAAAAAAAAAAAACCTCTGTCTCCAAAAAAACAATTGGAGACATATAATCTTCCTTCACAGGTGAGTGGTGAGGATTGCACTAAATGAGGGAATTTAAAATGTAACGGTTCTCAACCCAGGGCCATTCTGCCCCTCAGGGCCTGCTGAGCAATATCTGAAGACATTTTTAGTTGCGGCATCTGGGGGTGGGGGTGTTGCTGGCATGTAAATATCCTGCAATGCACAGGACAGCCCCCATCAACAAAGAATGCCCCGGCCGTGAATGGTAATAGCACCAAGGCTGAGAAAGCCGGTGTGAAGGGCCTCGCTCGCACCTGATGCAGAGGGAACCTGGAGAGGCCCAGCTGCAGGGAGCCCTCAGCCGGTGGGACTCGTGTGTCACAGTGTCACTGTTCTGTTCCTTAAGAAGGAGGGGGCCTCTGACCCACACAGAGAACTTCAAGCACGGAGGCAGGGTCGCCACCCGAGAATGCCCAGGGTGCTGCACTTTACACCTCCACACAGACCCAGATCCCCAGAAACCGCTCCCCGCAGGGGCAGCCCTTCCCACTTCCGTTCTGAAGCCCAGGCTGGAGCCCGCTCAGGCCCCTGGGAACAGACAGAGGGGAGTAGGTAGGGCTGCCACAGGCCGTGGCTGCAGGAAGATGGGAAGCCTCAGCCACCAGAACATTCAGTGTGGTGGAGGAAGGCTTTCAACCTCCTGAGGAGCCGAGGTAGCAGCGGTCATTTCTGTCTGCTGTATGCATTGGGTCGCACCTGCCATGTCACCTCCTCCAGGGCCTTCCCTGGCCACCTCACCTCCAGCTGGGTTAGGCACCGCTCCTGGGTTAGGCATCCTCTAACCACAGGCATTACAAGGGGAGTTAACCTATTCACCCATCTGCCTCCCACCCAGCCTTGGCAGTGTAAGGGTGGGGACTGTGTCTTGTTCACCTGGGAGGCCCACCTGGCCTGATAGCTGCTCACAGGGCCTGTGGATGAGGCCAGGCAGCAATGCCACGGCTCTCCTCATATCACCCATTTCACCCTCACAGATGCCCGTGAGGTGGAAGTTAATGTCCACAGTTCATAGGGAACCAGACTAAGCCTCAGGAAGGCTGACTTGCCCCCACAGCCAGGCATCAGTGGGGCTGGGATCTGATGCCCACACTGGTGCCAATCCAGCCCCTGGGGCACACGCCGCACTGGTGCCAGTCCAGCCCCTGGGGCACACGCTGCACTGGTGCCAGTCCAGCCCCTGGGGTACACGCTGCACTTGGCCAACCAAGTGGTTAGTGTTATCACTCCTGCTTTGACTGTGGAAGCGCAGGGACCCCAAGCTTGCCCAAGGTCTGCTGGTCAGAAGTCCTAGGAAGGTTCCAGCCCAGTGCTGGATGGGCAGCCTCTGCTCTTACACACCATGGCCTGCTTCTTGAATGCTGTCACAGTGGCCATCTTCGAAGAGGTCAGAGGTCGCAGACCTTCACCCTCCTGGTAGCCCACCATCCAGCTCGAGTGGACCCTGGCTGGGTGCAAAGTCAGAGGTGATACTTGTGGTTTTCACATGCATGGGAGCTGTTGGACATTTGTCATGCAGGAGCCTGGAGCCCTTGCAGCAGACCCCAACAGACCACTTCTGTTCCAAGCAAACCTACCCCCCACCTGGACAGAGCACAGGCCTCACCCAGCCAGGCTTCCTGCTCCTGGAACCCCCAAATGCCTTGGCTGACTACATTCTCCAAGCTCCTTGTCCTTTAGAGTTGAGAAAACACTGTCACATTTGACCTCTTGGCCCAGCTGTCAAATGTTGAGAAAAGAAGAAAACCTCACAGGGCCTAGGCGCACGGGAGACGTGGGCAGAGCCCAGACGGTTCCTCTTGACTGTCCCTGGGTGTGTGATGAGCGTCATCTGCTTAACCCAGCTGCTGCCCCCACACGAGCCTTTTCCTCCTTCAGACTGCAAAAGAGCCACACCAGGTCCCCCTCAGCAGGGCTGGGTGTCCAACAAAGATGTGCTGAAGGTTCAGAGTTTGCCTTCAGATGTCAGCCAATTCAAGGTCTGACAGCCTGTATGAGTCCGTTCTCTCACTGCTATAAAGAACTACCTCAGGCCAGGCGTGGTGGCTCAAGCCTGTAATCCCAGCACTTTGGGAGGCCGAGACGGGCGGATCATGAGGTCAGGAAATCAAGATCATCCTGGCTAACATGGTGAAACCCCGTCTCTACTAAAAAAATACAAAAATCTAGCCGGGCAAGGTGGCGGGCACCTGTAGTCCCAGTTACTCCAGAGGCTGAGGCAGGAGAATGGCGGGAACCTGGGAGGCGGAGCTTGCAGTGAGCTGAGATCCGGCCACTGCACTCCAGCCTGGGTGACAGAGCGAGACTGTCTCAAAAAAAAAAACAACAACAAAAAAAAACTACCTGAGACTGGATAATTTGTAAAGAAAAGAAGTTTAATCTGCACATGGTTCTGCGGACTGTACAGGCTTCTGCTTCTGGGGAGGCCTCCGGAAACCTACAGTCATGGCAGAAGGCAAGAGGGAAGCAGGTACATCTTCACATGGCTGACAGGAGAGAGAGAGTGAAGGGGGAGATGCTACACACTTCCAAACCACATCTTGGGAGAACTCTTATCACAAGACAGCACTAGGGGGCTGGTGCTAAACCATTCAAAACCACCCCAATGATCCAATCACCTCACACCAGGCCCCACCTCCAACTCTGAGGATCACAATTTAGCATGAGATTTGGGTGGAGACACAGTGCCAAACCATATCACAGCCCTTCACGAGCTAGCTGGCACAGGTTTTGCCGGCGTGTTAGGTGGTGCCTCTGCACATGGAACGACATTCTGTCTGTCCAGCCCATCCCAAATAGATCTTGACTGTCACCTTCTGTTGCCTCCCAGATCCAGTGCACATTGCAGGACGTCGGCTCGGCCCTGGCAACACCACGCTCCTCGGCCCGGGAGGCTCACTTAAGTAATTCTCAACCTCCTGTGAGCCCTAGGGTCAAGGGACTCTCCTAGGGGTTACCATCTGGGAGCCCAGGGACCCACAGGTGGGCCAGTCAGCCTTGCTTGTAGCCCCTGGGAGGGAAGGTACCTTCTGAGCCAGTGGAAGCAGTCTGCAGGACACCCAGGTGGACGGGCAACGGGGGTGGTTCCCGCCATAGTCTGGTGAGTGATGGCCTCATGGTAGTTCCCTCTGCTCCTTGGCTCCTCAGAGTACACCACGTTCGAGGTGGGGCCCATCCTGGAGCTGGAACAGTGGATCGACAAGTATACCTGCCAGCTCCCACCACTCACGGCCTTCATCCTGCCTGTAGGTACTGGGCAGGCGTAACTGGGGGTGGCTGCAGGCAGTTGCAGTGACAGACACACATGGGCTCTGAATAAGTCCCTCTGTTCACAGTGACAGACACTGTCCTCCAGTTTACCCAAGTCCCTCCAGGTCCTCACCGGTCCCTTCCAGCCCTGCCCACTCTGGAGCAGGGTGCCCAGTGGGTGTGCCCTGGCAGGGCTCCTGGAGGCAGAATGCTGCCCGGTTTGGGGGGCAGGGCTGGACTTCAGAGGAGCTCCTGTCTGCAGTGGGCACACCTTTCCCACTCTGCTCAGGCAATGTCCCTTTCTGCTTTCAGTCGGGAGGCAAGATCAGCTCAGCGCTGCATTTCTGCCGGGCCGTGTGCCGCCGGGCCGAGAGACGGTAAGAGGGCCCAAGGGAAAGGGAGAGGAACAAGGAGGAGGGGAGAGGGAGAGGGGCCTCTGCACTGCGGGCAGGAGGCAGGCACAACAGGGTCATCTCTGAGCCATCCAGCCACACATCAACAGACCCTGTCTGGGTCCCTCCACTGTGCCAGATGGGGACCAGAACAGACCAAGTCCCTGTCCTCAGAGCCCTGTGTTGTGGAGTGGAGACAGTGACACGTGACCAAATGGACTATCAGACAACACAGTTTCACCTTGCTGTGAGCCCTGTATTCTGAGAACAACAGGAAGTTATTGCTGGGTTCCCAGCCATCTTGGGACAGGGGTAGACATGAAAGGACCCTGCTGGCCTCTGGGTGCATAAGGCCCCTGAAAGGCCTGCACGGCTGTGGGGAGCCCGGGTGGACACTGTCAGCAGACTAGCCACCACCACCCCCAAAGCTACTGACAGCCTTTTCAAGGAATCTTTAGAAGGAAATGAGCAAAGTCTCTATCTACACCACTCAGAGACCAGGCTGCCAGCCAGCTTTACAGAGAAGAGAAAGCAAGCCCTACTTTGATCCAATGGACAGGTGCTTTACGTTCATAATTTCATTTACTCCTTGTTGATAGCCCTGGGAGAGAGGTGGTGTGGCCTCCGCTCTACAGGAGTCAGGAAGCTGTGGCTCAGAGAAATGACACCATGGCCACAGAACCCCAAATGGTTGGTAGCAGAATCCAGATTGGAGTCCACGTCTGTCTGGGCCAAGCATGAGCTCTTCCACGGTCCCACATCACTAAGGTTTTGTTCTTTATGAAAGGCTCTTAGGCCCAGATAGCTCCTGTAACAGAGCACGCTTTGGCTTCAAAAGAAAAAAAATGTCATTTGTACAAAGCCATCCATCAGCAGTGCTCATAATAGCAAGAAACTGGAACCAACCCAAAGACCCAACACACAGGCATAGAGCAGCGGATAGGCCCTCCGTGCAGCAGAGTTACGCAGCCGTGGCGGTGGCAAGGTGCAGATCATCCTGAGGTGGGGTCGCACGCCCGGGGCATCTCGGGTGAAGAAGCTCCTCGCTGAGCGTGCGGTGCCCACTAGAGACAGCCTGGAACTCTGACAGGCCTGGACGCACACCCTGCTGGGCCGCTAGCCAGGTGCATGGCTTTGGGTGGGGATGAGAACCCTGAGGCTGGGCTTTGGGTGGCTGGCCTGCCAACAAGGTGTATGCCACAGGGTGATACCTGGGAATGGCTCAGCAAGGGCCCGCCACCACACTGGTGCCCAGCAGATGGCTGTCCAGTGTCTAATGTATCTGCACATAGACTGGCATGGACCCTAGGAATCCAGAATCCTGTGGAATCAGGAGCTTGGTCTGCCTGGGTCTTTTTCTCCGCTGTGAAGTTCTTCTAAGTCATGATGTACAAGCATGATGTACAAGGGGCTTAGAGTTTAGTGCATTGGGATTTAAGGGTCAGGTCCCCACTTCCTTTGAAGGCTGGAGGCTGACCACCCCAACTTCACCCCACCCAGACTCAGGTCCAGTGGTACAAAAGCTGGCTGACTGGCTGGGGTGTGGTGTAGGCCAGGCGGCTCCCTCAACTCCCCCCCCCGTTCCAGTCCTCCTTGGCCAGGGCCTCCTGCGATGTGCCCGTGGAAAGGGCCAATGGCCTGTTTAAACCCACCTGTGACGGATTTGTCATCTCCAGTGCCGGCCGAGCTTGTGCAGGCTCAGGTTGAGCGGTAGTGGGATGTGAAATGCTGCTCAAGGTTTAGGCCCCAGGTCAGAGCCTGTTAAGCCCCATAATGTCACATGACTCAGTGTCTCCTCCCTTTCTAGTGTGGTGCCTCTTGTCCAGATGGGAGAGACCGATGCCAACGTGGCCAAGTTCTTAAACAGGTACTCGTGTGGAACCTGGGGGTCCCTCTCTGAAAGCCGAGGCTTGTCTGTGGGAAGTAGCAGTGGTGCAGTGTTCCCACACCCCTCCTTCATTCCCTTAGTGTTTATGAACATCTGCTCTGTGCCAGGCACCACGGCAGGCACAGGAGAGGCAGTGGCGAACAAGGTGGATGCTGTGCCTGTCCCAAGAAGATTTAGATCTTATTGGGAGAAGCTGCTGTAAAAACCAGGAAGAAAAACCTAAGTGCAAAGTGGCCTTGCGGGAGCAAAGGGCGTTCTTAGAGGCTGGGTGCTCAGGGAAGGCCTCTCGGTGGTGACTGACCAGGGAGCCAGGCTTCAGGCCCTCTCTCAGCCAGTTTCCTCTCCCCGAGAGGGCCTGGGGCAGTGTGAACCAACAAAAGAGAGGCCAAGCTGAGCTCAGGGGCCCCCCGTGCAGGCCCCAGTGAGCCAGGCTAGCCCAGGGAGGGCTTCCTCTGCCTTGCTGCCGGCCCATGAGGCTGGAGCCACACCTGGCCCAATGCCTGCTCTGCTGGTTCCTGCCCCAGCCCTGGCTCCTGTGGCTCCAGTGTGAGCAAGGCCAGAGCCTGGGGGCAGGTAGAGAGCTGGGGGAGTGGGTCTGCACCCCAGGAGCTGTCCTGGGTGTCTAGAAAGTGACCTCAGGCCCCTGACTGTGGCCACTCCTCCCACGGACATGGCCTGGCTTTGACAGGTCCTGAGCAGCTCCTTTCCTTCTGGGAGTGGGGTTTCGCCGGGAGTGAGGAGCAGGTCTATTTCACCTTCAAAGCAGCAACCCTGGGGGGACCCTTGCGGTCCCATAGCATTGCATGGGACAGGCCATTTCATCTCTTCAATGAGGCTTCACAGAGCCCACAAGCAACAGGTACGCTGCTGCCCTCCAGGAGCACGCGGCCCAGAGGTAAAATACCCTGAACCACCTCCCTTTGCTCTCCCTGAGAGCCAGCCGTGGGGCTCAGGGGGCCTGAGTCAGGGGAGGGCTCAGGAGGACGTGGTGTGGAGCTGGCCTCTAAGGGCAAGACTGGGGTAGAGAGAGAGGAAGGAACGTGGTGCCCAGTGCTGGGAGTGAAACAGCAAAAGATGCAGACAGCAGGAGGCAGAAGAGCTGACAGCATAAGCGCCTTGTGGGGCCCATGGCGTTGTCCTCTGGTTCCCTCCATTGCTGCCCCTGTAGAAGGCCTCATGCACAGATGGCCCATTGCTCAAAGGAGGAGGCAGGAAAGGGACTGGGCTCTGGTCTCTAGAGTGCTCCAGCCTGTGCTGCTCACCTGGTACCTTTGGCGATGTTTGGAGGTATTACCGCTTGTCACACTGGGTGCAGGGGTGCCGCTGGCATCTGGCGGGTGGAGACCAAAGGTGCTGTCAGCATCCTACATTGCACAGGATGCACAGGACAGCCCCGAACACAGAGGATGATCCAGAATGTCAGTAGGGCCTAGTCCAGCAGTGTCAGCATTACCCAGGATGGGAACTAGACCCACAGAGTCCCGGGCCTGGCCCAGCCCTCCCGAGTCAGAATCTGCACGTTGCTCAGATCCCCCAGTGATGCCTGTGCACACTGCAGTTTGGGAAACACCCAAACTGATCACGCACATGAGCCCTGATCACTCAAAAGTGCAGAAACCAGCTCAGAGAGGAGTCCAAAGTCATCTGGCCCATAGGGTAGGGCTGGGGCAATAGCCTCATCCTGCATGAATGGCCCCAGCCTTGACACTGGAGAAGAGTCCCTGGCATTCACAACAGCTGGCCTCACATGCCATCCATCAAGTGCAAGGTGGTGGGCCCCCACCCTCCCTGCACAGTGTGCCGAGAGCGCGTGCATCATTTATATCTCCTCCTTGTAGGCAGCTATGGGAAGGCCCAGTTAGCATTGATCTCATTTCAAACCATTCTTTTTGCTTCTCTCTCTCTGCCCCTCCAGACTCAGTGACTATCTCTTCACACTAGCCAGATATGCAGCCATGAAGGAGGGGAATCAAGAGAAAATATATAAGAAAAATGGCCCATCAGCCGAGTCTGAGACACTCTGAAATCACAGAAAGCGGGAGTTTGGAGGATCCCTCCATGGCGATGGCCGTGGAGAGAGGAGCTTGCGCTTCTGGGGTCCTGGTTCCTGAAGAGCTCACCCAGAGAGACTGAAAGCAGCCTTTCATCCCAACTCTGTTTTGCTCCATACCTCCTGCCACCTTCCTCAAGGGACTGTGGCCCTTTGGGGAATCTGTCCCTGACCCTGCTTCCCCAAGCTCTCCTGGGTCTTGGAGGGATGTAGGAATGAATTGGCATTGCAGGAAAGACAGGTAAAGTGATTGCTGCAATGAGAAGGAGCTGTGCGGAAAAAGAATAAAAGTGAGAAAGGCTGGAGCCGTGTGTGTGTGTGTGTGAGAGTGTGAATGTGTGAGAGAGAGAGAGAGAACGCCCTCCCACTGCCAGCTCAGGTTGTTCAGAGATTTGGAATGGGACCAGAGGCCCTTGAAAATGTAATTGTGATTTACCTGTGCCAAAGGGGCTTTAAATGTCACATTTGTAACGGGGAAGGCGGACAGGATTTGGAAGTTTAGTTACCTCTGAGCCACCTATCACCGCCAAAGTGTGGGGGGAAGGATAGCTGCAGATTGACAGGCGAGGCTCAGAAACTCCTGGCTTAGATTGAAGTGTGTGTGGTGGGGGTGCAGCTGAGAGGACCCCCTCTGAAAGGGATGGAGACCCTGCTGAGAACAACACTACCGCTTGAAGATGAACATTCCCTGTCCAGTTGGACTGAGTCGAGTCGAGGGTCTGCGGCGCAGCGTCTTCAGCTTAAGAAAATGAGGTTGTCAGTTTCCAGCGAGGCTGACATCCACCAGACTGATTTCTCCGATGTTGCACTTGGCTGGCTTATGCCTCTGAGATCCATGCACGGCTGTATTTATTTCAGTTGTCATCGCTCCTCCCTCCTGCTATGAAACGACACTTGCCAGTGCCAGCAGTGTCCTTGGGAAAGGCGATATTTATGAAGGGCAGAAGAGGCAGCCCCAAGAACCTGAAGACTGCAGGCTGCTAATTGCAGGAAATGACTTTGGAAGGACAGACTTTTGTTGAGTTTCAGGGCTGAAATGCCTGGCGAACTCCATTCAGCCATCACGTATTGACTGAGTGGCTGCTTAGCATGGGGCACGGCGCGAGGCTCGGGTCAGCTGGTCACTCAGGCCATCTTTCATGCTGGCAAGTCAGCAAACATTACATTCTCAGTCATGTGCATGTTTTTGCCTTCATTCTTACCACCTTGCCTGCAAAGTTTGCAGGAGGGCCAGGTATATTCATTCGTGTCTTCTGGGTCCCTTCATTGCTGACAGGCTGTGGTGGCCCTCTTGAGCCTTGGGCAGGGTGGGTGAGGTGCAGATGACCAGGAGTGTGTGAATGCCTTCCAGGAGGTGGCTTTGTTCAGCGCCTCACTGCCCCCATAGTCACTACCAGATACGGAGTCGGTGTTCAGTGTGTGCAAAACAGAGCTGAAAATGGACTTTGGGAGGCCGAGGCAGACAGATCACCTGAGGTCAGGGGTTTGAGACCAGCCTTGCCAACACGACAAAACCCCATCTCTGCTAAAATAAAATAAAATAAATTAGCTGGGCATGGTGGCGGGTGCCTGTAATCCCAGCTATTCAGGAGGCTGAGGCAGGAGAATCACTTGAACCCAGGAGGCAGAGGCTGCAGTGAGCCAAGATCGTGACACTACACTCCAGCCTGGGTGATAGAGCAAGACTCCATCTCAAAAAAAAAAACAACAAAAAACAAAACAAAAAAAACCCTGAAAACGGGAAAGGCTTGAGTGTTCAGAAGTGAATGGTGGTTAACTATGCAATCACTAAGGCTCGGTCAGGGAGTATGTTCAAAGAGCTTGCAGCGAATCACTCAATTCTGTCTACACCTCAAAATCTTCCTGGAATATATATTTGGAAGTTTAGTTACCTCTGAGCCACCCATCACCATCAAAGTGTGGGGGAATATATATAATATACATGTATATAATAACAGCAGCCCTGCATGCCTAGCCATGGGGAAGCACAGCCGCCAAAGGATAAGGAAAGCTCTTTGAGTAAATACAGCATCCTAAAGTGACAATCTTTGAAACAAGGCTGTTTGCCTGTTGCCAAGTCCTCTCCTTCCAGGACTGGCTGTCACAGGCCGGATGTTAACAGTTGCATTCTCAGACCCCCGCCTCTGTATCTGTCTCCTGGTTCACCGGCAAACACTTCTCTGAGAAACCACCTGGGTGCAGGGCAGACACCACCACTCAGCAGGTGTTTCTCTCATGTGCTACCAACCTGGGAAAAATGGAGAAAGCTTGCTTTGGGGACCGGGAGGATGGGATGTTTAAAACATTTGCTCTTCTGCAGCGCCTTTCAAAAGCTCTATCAAGAGCCCAAGGCAAAAGGAAAGACGCGTACCCGTCTGTACACTGAGTAAATATCCTCGCATATTTTGAACCAGGTGGGAAAAGGTAATAAAAGCCCTACAATCAAGAAACATGAGTATGAAGCCCACGCTGCCAGTGTTTGCACACCATTGCCAACTCTCAGAAACGATCCATCCCATTGCACGGACACATGGGTTTTGAAACACACAGCAGCCTGCTTTTATTTAAAGTCGTGATCCCTTGCTTGTCGTAGATTTTTTTCATAATTTCATTTTGGAAAACATTGCACACAAATATTACTCAATCGCTGAGTTTGTGGGTTGTGGCCACTGCCTTACATTTTGCACCCTTGAAAATGCCTCCCCCTCCTCCAGGTCAGGCTCCCTGGAATAGGGTATTTAGTGTCATTCCCAGAGACGAGCTGGCAGTTGGCTCTTCCCTCGGAGAGAAGCCCGCAGTAACAGTGACGCCAGCCCGCGCTGTGCAAGGGCTTGCTACATGCAGTGCCCTGAGCCAAGTGTTCCACAGACATTATCTCATTTGAACCCCATAGCAGCCCTGGAAGGAGGCATTAGGTGGGGAACCGAGTTGTCCTGGGGAGTCAGCACCAACATGTGGGCCCCGGACGCGGCCTCGTCACTCACGGCCCCGTGCTCCTCAGCTCCCACCCACTGCTGCTTGACAGTCGTTTTAATCACTACCTGGGCTGCGGTGAACAATGCCAGGCTCTGATAGATCCTGCTGTCCTCATTTCTCAACCTAGTTTCCCTTAACTGATATTTCATGGCTATTGTTAATGTGCATTTTTCACCGAGTAATTTCCACAGCCCGAACTTGTAACACATCCCAATGACAAACGTCCCTGGTTCGGAAGCCCCCGTCAGCGGCAATGTCACCCTTGCCGCTGCCTTGACACCTTCCGACAGCCCATTCAGTTTTATGATCGCCCTGTCCCAGTGATCACTACTGAACCTTTAAGAATCCAGATGCATTTCAAGTTTAATTGAATAAAATTCTTTGTATAATGAATTCCGCATGAATGCTACATAAATCAGTGCCTGGAAGGATTTGTGGCTCATCCCTCCCCTCTGGCGGGGCCTGGGAATCTGGCAATACCGACACAAGCTGGAATAAATGCATCTTTGCAGTCAGTCCAGCTAGGGGAGGGTGGCACAGTTTGAACTTGCCTTGGTCTATTGCTTTTCTTCTCTACGAGTCCTCCTGGAAGATGGTGCTAAAGTCCCACAGAGGCAGGGACAGGCAGGTTTCGGAGACCTAGAAACTTTGGGGACGTCCCTCGTGTTCTCCCATTCCACAGAATCAGAAACTTCTCAAGCTGTGGTTTGTCACCTTTGGAATGCACACATACACATTCACAAATTTGCGTCCAGTTGTAGGAAGTCCATGGAACCTCCTGGTAAGAATCAATTTTCTAAGGGAATCCATGCAACCCTCTTTGGAGGCTAAGCTGGGATTCACAAGGCAACCTTCAGCAGCCTGTTTCAGGGTCAGATAGCCCCAGGCTGGAAGTATGAGAAGGTGCACTTGGGGCTGGCTGGGAGAGGCTGCTGGGTGACCTTTGATGCTTGTAGGGTTGTGGGGTGTGGGGAAGGACTGTCAAACAGCTGGCTTGGGCATTGGTCCCAGGCAGGCTCAGGTTCAAGGCCAGCTCTGTCACCTCCTACCTTGGTGACTGGCCAAGTCATTCCATCTCTCTCGGTCTTGCTCCTCCATCTATAGAATGGGAATCGTAACATCCACCCCATGGGTCACTGGGATTGTTTAATGAGGTAATACTTAAAAGAGTAATATCGCCCCCTGGCAAATGTTAGCTCCTGTTATTACAGTTGTTTGCTATTATTACCATTTGAATTCAGATTCCATCTTTGTCACTTCCAGCGTCTCCTTAAGCAAATGGTTGAACCACTCAAAGCCTCTTTATCTTATAATGGGATAACAATACGAATTTCCAAGAGTTCAGAAATAAGTCCGCAGGCCCCAGACATGGTAGCGGCTCCAAAAAAGTAGCCATCGTTGTTCGGTCATATTTGACCCTTTCGAAAACACGTTCTAATAGCTCATCCCCAGGTGACGCTGAGGACAGCCTGGCAGCGCCTCTGGTCCCTCAGGCTTGCCGAGACGGTGGGGGAGACAGGTGGCCTCCAGAGGTGGCCAGGCACAATCAGATGAGAAGGCGGGGATGTGGCTCCAGCAAACAGGGCCGAAGTGAAAAGGAGAGTGACTTGCAGAACAATGAGAGCTGAGCGCGGTCTCAGACATCATTGCTCTCATTTTATAAATGAGGAAACTGAGGCCTGGAGAGGAGAACTTTTTTTTTTCTCACCCTGTCACCCAGGCATGGAGTGCAATGGCTCACTGCAACCTCTACCTCCCGGGTTCAAGTGGTTCTCCTGCCTCAGCCGCCTGAGTAGCTGGGATTACAGGTGCGTGCCACCACGCCCAGCTAATTTTTTGAATCGTTAGTAGAGATGGGGTTTCACCATGTTGGCCAGGCTGACCTCAAATTCCTGATCTCAGGTGATCTGCGCCTCGGCCTCCCAAAGTGCTGGAATTACAGGTGTGAGCCTCGGTGCCTGGCTTTTTTTTTTTTTTTTTTTTTTTTTTGAGACCAAGTCTTACTCTGTCACCCAGGCTGGAGTGTAGTGGCATGATCTCGGCTCACTGCAATCTCCACCTCCTGGGTTCAAGCGATCCTCCTGCCTCAGCCTCCTGAGTAGCTGGGATTATAGGCGTGCACCACGATGCCTGGCTAATTTTTTTTGTATTTTTAGTAGAGACGGGTTTCGCCATGTTGGCCAGGCTGGTCTCAAATTCCTGGCCTCAAGTGATCCACCTGCCTTGGCCTCCCAAAGTGCTGAGATTATGGGCGTGAGCTACCGCGCCCAGCACAGAGGAGAACTTAGTAAGTAAATCTTAGTAAGGACCACACATAGAGCACTGATTACGTCCAGGCATCTTGCTAAGAACCTTACATTCAATAGTTCATTTAATTATTTCAAGAGCCCGTGAAGGTGGAACTCTTAATATTATCACCCCCAACTTACAGATGAGGAAACTGAGGCCCAGAGAGGAGACAGGAGTTTCTCAAGGTCAGACAGCTCTAGGAGGCAGAACCAGGCTTTAAATCAGGGCTCTGTGCCTCCAAGCACCATGACAGGCATTTCCTCAACACCTAGCTCTATGCTCAATTGTACCACAATGCCAGGTGCTCATGTCTTTCTAGTTCTCAGAACCCTACGAGATACGTACAGTTATCCTCCCCATTTCACAGGTGAGGTAACAGGGGCTCAAAGGGTGAAGTCACTTGCTCAAAGTCACACAGTGTCCACAGGGGTGACGCTGATTATAATGACATCATTATCAACAGCTGACACTTACTGAGCTCTCCTTTTCACCAGAGCTTTTTAAACCATCTCAGCATAGCTAACCTTGGAGAGCACCTTCCTTGCACGCTTGGCCTGTATTCCCCACAACAGCCCCACCAAGTGGACATTAGTACCTTTGCGTCATAGACTCAGAAACCGAGGCACAGGGAGATGGCACCTTGGCTGGTGTCATGCAGAGAGGAAGAGGATTTGAACTCGGATCTGCCTGTCTCCAGCATGCTCCCTGTGGGCAGAGGCAAAGCCAAGACAAGGACCCTGCTCTTCAGGTCCACCTGGGGTGGCCACCCTGGCACAGGTGGCCCTGAGGGTGTGACTGGCAATCAAGTGGGGCAGGGCTTCTTCTCGGGGGAAGAGAAGGGACTACCAAAAACCGAGGAGGGGCTGGGTATGGCGGCTCTTGCCTATAATCCTGACACGTCGAGAGACCAAAGCTGGAGGATCACTTGAGGCCAGGAGTTTGAGATCAGCCTGGGCAACATAGTGAGACCCTCTTTCTTTCTTTTTTTGTTTTTGAGACGGAGTCTTGCTCTGTCGCCCAGGCTAGAGTGCAGTGGCACTGTCTCGGCTCACTGCAAGCTCTGCCTCCCGGGTTCACGCCATTCTCCTGCCGCAGCCTCCCGAGTAGCTGGGACTACAGGCGCCCGCCACCACGTCTGGCTAGTTTTTTGTATTTTTAGTAGAGACGGGGTTTCACCGTGTTAGCCAGGATGGTCTTGATCTCCTGACCTTGTGATCCGCCCGCCCTGGCTTCCCAAAGTGCTGGGATTACAGGCGTGAGCCACCGCACCCGGCCAGAGACCCTGTTTCTTAAAAAACAAAACAAAACAAAAAGCCCAGGATTGATGTGCGCACCTGTAGTCCCAGCTACTCGAGACTGAGGTGAAAGGATCGCTTTAGCCCAGGAGCTCGAGGCCGAGTGAGCTATGATCGTGCCACTACACTCCAGACCAGGCAACAAAGTGAGACCCTGTCTCAAAAACAAACCCCCAGGAGGAACCTAGTTGCCACAGCTACAAGTGCTCTCTCTGAGGAAGAATGAGAAGCAAGTGCCAATTCAAGGCAGCACGGGGCAAAGGCACCCTCGAGAATGGAGTGCGTAAGTGGCATGAAGGTGTCCAACTGACTCAGGACTGGGGCGGGCAGCTAGGTGACCTCTTCCCCCTGCCCCTCACCGCCAAAATGCCTCCCAGTGCGAGCTCCCAAGGCACCGGTCCTTCAGTCCTCATCACTGGCCATCTGCAGTGCCCATGGCCCTCACTGGTCAGCAGGTGCCTTTATTTACAATCACCTTGGAAGGGTCGAGCAGACATATGTTGCTAAGGGTCGTTTATTCTTGTTTATAAAATTTATGGCTTCACCTCGATTACACACTGTCAAAACAGAAAGAATTGGGCCCAAAGTCTCTTGCCGCATGACTGCCTCAGACGTGCGTACATCTGTTAACTCCGTGGGAGCTGTAGAGGGAAATAAGGTTCAC
Organism: Rhinopithecus bieti; assembly: GCF_001698545.2. Classification (NCBI taxonomy): domain Eukaryota; kingdom Metazoa; phylum Chordata; class Mammalia; order Primates; family Cercopithecidae; genus Rhinopithecus; species Rhinopithecus bieti. Next base: position 911,332 of record NW_016806995.1, read on the forward strand.
TATAACTCAAAAGCTTGCTACCCTGCCACGAGGTGTGAGCATCAGGCCTTGAGAAAAGACAGCCAGGCGTGCACATGGAGAGGGAGGAGGTAAGGTCTGTGAGTGGGCATGCCAGGTGGCCTCAGGACTCTGCCCCGGCCCGGCCAGGAACTCTCTCAAGGTGCTTTGACTGGGGAGTGGAAGAGAAAGAACTGTATTTCTGTGGTCCTTAGGGGTCCAGCTGCAGGATCCCAGCAGCTGGAAAGAGTTCTGAGCCTATGGCTTTCCACCTGCTGACTTCAGCGGGGAGAGAGAAATGTTGCCTCTCTCTCACGGTTGCGGGGAGTGGAGATCGGTATGAACTTTCGGGAGGGCAATTTGGCAATGTGCATGAAAGTCCTAGAGATGTGTGTACCTTACGGTCTTGCAATTCTGTGAGAATTTTTCTGAAGGAATTAGAGACATTGGTGGAGCTACAAGAGTTTTTTTGGCTTTTTTGTTTTTGTTATTTCAGTGCAGGAAATAGACATACGGGTGAAACTGCAAGGGGTTTTGTTTTTGTTCTTGTTTTTTCCAGTGCAGAAAAGTGCAGCTCATTACAGTGAAAAATTGGAAACCAATGCCCAACAATAGGAAGCTGGATAGTTAAATAAGTAAAATATTCACCATAAGGGACTGTAAGAAATACCATAAAGCCACTGAAAATGATGGTGTCTACATATTTACTACTATGAAAGAGTGTTCACTATTGTTAAGTGAAAAAAGAAACCCAAATTACAAAATGTTACATATAGAATGACCCAAATCCTAAAAAGAAACATACATGTGTTTACATACACCATAGAAAAATGCATGTGTTACTAATACGTATCTCTCAGTGGTGGGAAGATGGGCGGTTTTAATGTTCATTTTCATTTTGTCTGGATTTTTAAATTTTTCTACAATGAATTTGGGCTGGATTTGACAAAGGCTTACTGTGTAATACACATGAATGAAAAGAAACTGACAAGTGGTTTCTCTGCCTGTAAATAAATCATCTACCTCCTGTGGGATGGCTGGAGACAAGAGAGAAGCTCCCTGGAGGGTGACACTCCATGCCACATTCCAGTCCCCTCACGTGGGGAGGGTGCCCTCCAGTAGCCAAAGCCGTCAGGGTCCCCTGAAGTCTGGAAGCCTGGAGAATGTGCACCGTGTTCCCTGTCGGAGGCAGCTGGCTGTGCAGAGTCCAGCCTGCATGTAGAAGCCTGGCTTCCATTCTAGGGTAACAGAGGAGGGAAGAAAAAGGAACCTGCCCCCACTGAGCTGCCCCTGGGGGATCACTGCACCAGCTTTTCCCCACTCTGTTGAGATGTTGGCATCTCTCTTCCTCCTCTGTTGGTTGATGCATCTTTATCTTGTACGGGGGTTGAGAGTAGACAAATAACTTTCATGTTTGTGATCTCATAGAGATTTTCATCCTGGATTATCACCGTAACTTTTCCTGGATAAGTGGCACCCCAATAGGTTGTGTGATGAGCCCAGTGTGCCAGTCAGCAAGTGGCAAAACCCACCTAAATCCCAGCTTCTGGTGTCAAAATCCAGTTTCCTTTCTCTTCTGTTCTGCTGAGAGCAGGGAAGGACTTATCCCAGGGGTAGGAAAGAGACGCCAATTCCAAGTGATTGCCTGACAGCCTGTGCTGGGTCCAGATTCAACAGGGAGGGGTTTGGGAATCTATTACTAATGTCTGCCATGGCCTCTGGGAGAGGCAGTGGGATGAGTGGCCTCTATTTGACATTTCTGGATTCCTAGGGCAGAGCCCTCACAGATCTCAAAGGTGTGGGGACTTCAGAGGCAGCGATGGTCTCCAGACTGCTTGAGAGTGGTGAGGCTGTCCCTCTCAACCAGCCCCCCAAACAAAAGCAGCTCTCCCAAGCCCACCACTCCCCAAGGAAACTAACTAGCAGGAAGGGGATTTTTCAGAGCTCTCAGGTGACACATCACGGTCATTGATCTCTGAGAACAAAACACTTATAAATCTGACTAATTAATTAGCCCTGACGAGCTCACCGCCATAACTCAGAATCTGTAATTACATTTCACATTAAAGCACGAAAAGTTAAGACTAAAGCCGGTGAGGAATGGGGACATCCCGCACCCCCACTCCATCCCCAGTCTAGGGACTGCAGCTCCGGAAACCACCTCCTTTTGATTGCATTGTTCCCTGGGGTGCTGTTCCCAGCTGTGTGACAAACCAGTTCCAGCTCCCCTCCCCTGAGGTGGCTGCAAACATTTTGTACAGGGGACATTTTTGGGTTTACAGTTTAAAGTGTCCTGCAGCCAAAGACCACCAAGAACACACCTGTGGTCAAACAAAGTCAGATTTATTGTCTTGTTGCAACAAGGGAGCACGCTCATCGTGGGGTGCCTCAGGAAGAGGGTCTGTGCAAGGACTTATTATAGGGTTTTGGCATGTGTTGCGGTTTGGGGGAGGGTTGAAGGAAGCGTGGCTTCGCTGTGGGTTGGCTGCTGTCAGGGAGCAGGGCTATTTCTGTGACTGGGTATTTTAATAAATCTTACCTAGAAGGAGGGAAGAATGAATGTGGCTAAAACTATAATTGAATGCACCAGAGGGTCAGGGAGGCGTAGCCCCCAGCCTCGAGGAGCGGGCATCGGCTTGGGTGCCCCACCATGCATGCATGCATGCGTGTGCGTGTGTCTGTACGTGTGTGGGTGTGTGCGCACACGCACCCAGGACGTGGTTGAGTTCTCGGGATGGAACTCGATGATCCCTGCATGGCCGGCACTGCATGTATGACCTCGTTTGGTCTCAGCAACCTGGGAAGAGTGACCATCCCCATTTTGCAAGCTTGGAGAGATGAAGTGACTTTCTCTAGGTCATGATGAGAAAGTGGCTGAGGCTAGATTCGAATTCTAGTCTAGTTCTGGAATCTGAATCCTGATCACTGCCCTGGGGCCAGAATGGGCAGGATGCCTTTTTGGATATTTGCTGTTTGGGGACCTACCATCCAATTGCTTCAATTTCTTTTTGAGGATTTACTTCTTCCCATGGGATACAATCTCCATGGGGTTCTTTATTTGTCTCATTTTCTTTCTTTCTTTTTTTTTTGGGGGGGGGGAACGGAGTCTCGCTCTGTCGCCCGGGCTGGAGTGCAGTGGCCGGTTCTCAGCTCACTGCAAGCTCCGCCTCCCGGGTTTTTACGCCATTCTCCTGCCTCAGCCTCCCGAGTAGCTGGGACTACAGGCGCCCACCACCTCGCCCAGCTAGTTTTTTGTATTTTTTAGTAGAGACGGGGTTTCACCGTGTTAGCCAGGATGGTCTCGATCTCCTGACCTCGTGATCTGCCCGTCTTGGCCTCCCAAAGTGCTGGGATTACAGGCTTGAGCCACCGCGCCCGGCCAATTTGTGTCATTTTCAAATGATCTTATTGGTTTCTCCTTTGGTGTCTGTCTCTCAAAATACACTGAATCCGGCTGGGTGCGGTGGCTCACACCTGGAATCCCAGCACTTTGGGAGGCTGAGGCAGGAGGATTGCTTGAGCCCAGGAGTTCAACACCAGCCGGAGCAAGACTGCAAAACTCTGTCTTTACAAAAAATACAAAAGTTAGCCAGGCATGGTGGCATGCACCTGTAGTCCCAGGAGGCTGAGGTGGGAGGATCACCTGAGCCCAGGAAGCAGAAGTTGCAGTGAGCCAAGATCGTGCCACGTTGCCAGCTTGGGCAACAGAACGAGACCCAGTCTCAAAACCAACAATAAAATGAGATTGAATCGCAGTGCCTAGAACAGGCTGTGTACACAGCAGGTGTCCAAAAATATTTATAGAAATGAATATGAAAGAATGAATGACATCAGTGCCTTGCCCAGTCTACTTCAATCCCTGAATTTTCTCTGAATTTCCCTAAAGACCCCTGCGTGCACTGAGCGAGGATGGGTTACTGGCTGGAGCTGGTTCATTCACGCCCACAGCATCCTGAAGAGGGCTGGCTTCAGGCTCTACTGCCCAGGTCCCCCAAACTGCCCTGGCTCCCATTCTGCTTGTGGCCTGGGCTTCCAGCCCTCAATATTGGCCAATACATTTCTTTTCTAAGTGAGGCAGAGCTGGCTTCTGTTGCTGTGGCTGATCAAGACCACTTCTGATGGTGGTTTGGTGCAGGCGGGCAGTTTCTAGCCACCCAGCTTTTGAGTTTGAACACCCGCTGGGATGAGCCACCCAGACTATTCACCAGGGTCCCTGTGATAGCAAACCAGGAGGGGAGACTGAGGAACTCTGGCCCATGCTGCAGAGGCACTGGTGCGTTCACCGTCACTCTTAAGATGTTTGAGACACTCCAAACACCACCTAATGGAACCCGTTCCCAGATGCAGCCAAGGAGCCATGTTCGGAGTGGGCACTGATTCTGTCCCACTTGCGTCTCTGCCTTAGCTGGTAGGGAGACAGGTTGCAGCCTGTCGGGATGTGAATGATGAGCTAAGGAAGTGGTGGAGTTCCCGAACTTCCTCTAGCCTCCCTCTACCCGGTGAGCTTCTAAAGTGCGGGACCGATCGGCCCTTTACTCAGCACACCCTGAAATCCAGCTCTGCCTTTCAACTCTGTGCCTGGGGAGCAGCTGTTGCTCTGCAGCCTCGGGGACACCAGGGCTCTAGGGTCCTGAAGAAGTCCTTTAAAATGCTGTGGGAACTCACTGGCAAAATGGGTGTGTCTGTCAGTTTCCAGCATCCCCGGTGAGGGTAAGTGGGACAAGCAGTGGAGGCAGCGGGCTCCAGATAAGGAACAGAGCAGCCCCTGGGGCTTGGCTCAAGCTGAGCCCTTTGCCTAGAAGGTTCTCCCACCCCTCTTCTGCCTGCTCAAACCGAGCGAGGGCTCTGGAGTGTGGCAGACCAGGGTTTGAATCCTGGCTCTGCCACTTAACCCTTGGGCATGGGAATGACCAGCTCCTGACCTCAGCTTTCCCCACGTGAGTGGGCATCAGAATAGCACGGCACTAGACGCCAGGGACGCTGATCACAGGATGTGGCCATACACCTCCTACTTGAATTAGTTATGACTCTTTCCCCATCAGAGAGTGAGCTCTGTGGGGCAGGGATCACGTCCACTGTGTGCACAGCTGTAACTCAGCACCCAGCCTGGGGCACAGTAGGCCCTGTGGCTCCGTTTGTTGGCTGAATCTGAACTCCCTGACAGTCTGGCTTCCTGCGCGGGGCCCGACTCATCTGGCACCATCTGTAATGGTGACAAAACCACCCAGCAGACTTCACACCAAGTCCCACGTGGGGTGCGCTCCCTCCCCTGGACAGTGTCCCTAGTGGGATGGGAGCAGGTCAGGACAGTCAGTGGGACTAGCCCCTCTGGGAGACAGGAGGCTTCCGTCCAGACCTCTGACGATCAGGGAAGGTGGGTGAATAAGTGAGGTCACCTTCCTAATCAAAGGCTTGGGTTTACATCCCAGTTCCTCATATCCTGGCTGTGAGTCCCTGGGTAAGTCACTCCACCTCTCAGAGCCTCACCTGTAAGGAAGAAAGAGCACTGCCCCTTCACAGGCAGGAGGAAGTGGGTAACGGATGGAAAAACATTTTGTTGACTGGGATCCACTGACCAAGTTTATTTCGCAAAATCTGTTGCCAAGATCGCTGTGCCTGGCCGACCAGCATTATGGAGAAAAACAGAGGCTGGTCAGGGTCTGCTGGGAAAAATACCTGCGTTTCTGTTTGAAGGCTCTGATGACCAGGAGCTCTCACAGCTGAGTAATTACCAGTAACTTACCCTGTGTGACAGGGCAGGAATCCCCGGTGACACCCAAGGATCCCGATGTATCCAGGCACACAGAGGGGACCACATGGAGTGCATGGGCTGGTGGGGGGTGGTCCGGGAGCCTTGGTCTGTGATGGGGGATGCAGAGGCTGAGGGCTGACTCGCCCAAGGTTGTCACGCAGCAGCTTTTTCTGGCTTTGTGGGGTGGCAGTGGCTCGGTTTTGGCAGCTGATTTGGCGTCTCTGCTGGAGCTGTGCTTGCACATTGCCAGGGCCGTTCTTCTGAAACACCCAGAGGCCTACTCACCTTCGGCCTCATGAAGAAGCCCCGCCCCCACCCACTTCACAAGATGTCTCAGGCCCCACACCTCCAGAACACCCCAGTCCACACCCATTCCCACCCACTTCACAAGGTGTCTCAGGCCCCACACCTCCAGAACACCCCAGTCCACACCCATTCCCACCAGCACCCCATCTTCCCTCTCTCTCGCTCTGAGCGAGAGCCACCTGTGGCAGCAACATGGGCTGGGCAATGTCCGTCCATGGCCTGCTGGTGGCTATGTAAGGCCATGTCCCTCCAGGTGTCCACGTTTGGAGAATGAGAACTCTGTATCTGGGAAGGGCTGCAGGGACCATACTCCAGGTCGTTCTGTCATTATTGCTGGGGCCAGAAGAACCAGCTCGCTGTCTTCTTTCTCTAATGACCAGAGCTGTGGGCAGCTGCTTCCCAAACACACCCTGCAGTCTGAGGCTCAACCCTTAAGCCAGCACCCTCCAAGACAGAGGCCAGCAACCCCTCAGGATGCTGCTAACATCTCAGGTAGCCCATCGTCTACATGTGTCTTGGGTACAATGCTAGGCTTGCTCTGAGAGGCCCGCTCCAGCCCTCCTCATAGTACCCTCTCTGGATATGAGCTAGTTTTTCCTGTATCCCCCCTTTTTTTTTTCAAGACAATCTAGCTGTCGCCCAGGCTGGAGTGCAGTGGCGCGATCTCAGCTCACTGCAACCTTCTCCTGCCTTAGCCTTCAGAGTAGCTGGGACTACAGGTGCCTGCCACCATGCCCGCCTAATTTTTGTGTTTTTAGTAGAGACGAGGTTTCGCCATGTTGGCCAGGCTGGTCTTGAACTCCTGACCTCGAGTCATCCATCTGCCTCAGCCTCCCAAAGTGTTGGGATTATAGGCGTGAGCCACTGTGCCCAGCCTCCTGCATCCTTAAAGTGTGGATTCTGGAGAGAAACAAAGGATCGATTCCAGGTAGGGTGTGAGCCACAGAGAACAGAATAGGACTATTACCTCCTTCACTGTAGACACTCTCCCTCAATTAATGCAACCCCAAACCGTTAGGGCCTCAGCCGAGTCCTGCTGTTACCAGTCCGCTGACCCCGTGCCAAGCCACTCCCCTGGAGCCTGACTGCATAAGGCTGGGTTCTGGCACCCGGTGACAGGTCCATGGATTATTCCAGTGAACATCATCTTGTCCGGCTCCACCCATAGCTCTGCACTGTGGAGACTGTTTGGCTCCAGCATCTGACACATCTGCAGTGTTCAGACAAACCACACGCACGCGCAGCCCCTCTGTATTTCCTGAGGCCTGAACAGTGGTGTTTCAGATTTTCAATTTGCCAACAATTTTTAAATCTGGAGATTTCACAGACACTGGAATTTGTGTCTTCTTTTGAAAAGTGGGGAGCCTGGCCACATGGTATCTAGCCTGGGCAGGGCAGCCAGCCGCTGGGGCTGAGCAGCAGCTGTCGGTTCCTGTGATGCCCACCAGCCCAAGTTCAAATCCTGGTTAGACCTCTTCCGAGCATGTGACCTTGGGTGCGTGACAAATCTGTCTGGTCTCAAAATCTGTACTAGTTTCCTGTGACTGATGGAACAAAGCACCATAAACTCGGGGGCTTAAGCAACAGACATTCATTCTCTCACAATTCTAGAAGCTGTAAGTCTGAAATCAAGGGAGTGACAGGGTTGGTTCTTCTCCAGGCTGTGAAGGAGAATCTGTTCCTAGCCTCTCTCCTGGCTGCGGGTGATGGCTGGAAATCCCTGTGTTCCTTGGGCTGAAAGTTCCTCACTCCAGTCTCTGCCTTTGTCTTCACATGGCCGAGTCCTCTCTTCCTGTAAGGACACCAGTCACATCATTAGGGGCCCACCCTACTCCTATATGACCTCATCTGAACTAGTTACATATGCAACAACCCTATTTCCAAACAAGGTCACATGCTGAGGTAGTGGGGGTTAGGATGCATCTTGTTTGGGACAGAATTCAACCCATACACCATCCTGAGGATGGGATTAATAGTATGATCTCAGAGCTATTGAGAGGATTTGGTGACATAATCCAAGAAAAGTGGCTGGCACCTGAGTAAATGTTAATTATGACTATTATTATTTCTACTACACTTTTGAGATAAGACATAAGCCAGGAAATGGCAAACATGTTTAGCTTCCCAGGCCCATACCCACGGACTGCTGAAAGCACATGAAGACACAGTGCAGGAATCAATTAGTAATGTCTGCGAGGAGGAGGGCGCGATGACACAGAGGCCAAATCTTTCCCGTCCTTGAAGAAGCATTTCTCCTTTTCACCCCCTCACCCTATGAGATCATTTAGGATCTGGTCAGCTCTGATGAGACAGGCCAGGATCCCGTGGGTAGGAGGAGCTGTGGACACAGCAGTTCCCAGACAAAGAGGCCACAGAAGGCCAAGCAGTGACCAAGGCCAGTGACAAGGGCAATGTGGACTAGTGGTCAAGGGCACAGGCCTTGACCTTGGACCTGGATTTGAGCTCTGATCACCACGCCCACCCTCAGTGACTTAAGGGTAGGCAGCATTTCACTTCTTGGAGATTCATTTTCCGTAGCTGTAAAGTAGTGGATAATAGTTCCTACCTCCCATGAGGATTAAACGAGGTCACATCTGTTAAGCACCTGGCAAATTATAGGTGCCCAATAAATGCAGTCTCCCCTTTCTTCCTTAGCCCTGGGGCCAGGCGGGATGGAGTATCGGGTCAGAAGGTAACTCTCATTGCTGTTCTAAAACAATTCCGTTGGCTCCGATATTAGTTTCCCGTGGCTGCTGCAATACATCACAAGCCGGGTGGCTTAAAATAGCGGAAATGTATTCTCATCCCACCGTTCTGGGGCCAGAAGTCCGAAATCACAGTGTCCACAGGCAGCATTCCCTCTGGAGGCTCTGGGGAGAAGCGTGCCCCGCCTCTCCTGGCTTCTGGTGGCCCCCTTGTGCTTGGCTATGGTTGTATCACTCCCATCTCTGCCTCTGCCCCCATAAGGCCTTCCCTCTAGGGCTTCCTGTTTCTCCTTCTCTTAGAAGGACTTGTCCTTGAATGAGGGCGCACCCTGACCCAGGATGATCTCATCCTGTGATCCTTACCTTCATTACATCTACAAAGACCTATTTCCAAATAAGGTCCCATGCACAGGTTCTGTGGGTGAGGACCTGGACAGATTGTTCAGGGGGACACCATTCTACCCACCACGGCTGCTTCCAGAGCGAGTGTGGCAGGAGGTGATTCTTCATGCCATGGGCCACCATACGCTCACAGATCCTAAATGATCTCATAGGGTGAGGGGGTGAAAAGGAGAAATGCTTATTCAAGGACGGGAAAGATTGGCCCCCATGTCATCCCGCCCTCCTCCTCGCAGACATTACTAATTGATTCCTGCACTGTGTCTTCATGTGTTTTCAGCAGTCCGTGGGTATGGGCCTGGGAAGCTAAACATGTTTGCCATTTCCTGGCTTATGTCTTGTCTCAAAAGTGTAGTAGAAATAATAAGAGTCATAATTAACATTTACTCAGGTGCCAGCCATTTTTCTTGGATTATGTCACCAAATCCTCTCAATAGCTCTGAGATCATACTAGGGGACCCTAGCGCTTCTCAAACTCTGTTCCAGCTAATTATTCTTAGGCACTTGCAAGTTCTGTCAGCATATTACAATTATATTTCCATTTAAATAATTTTAAAAACCCACTTATTTTTCCAGGTTATAGACACCCCTTCTCTTTGTAGTGACAACTTATAAGTAAAAGCCAGAATGTCACAGAATAAAGCTTTAGTTTTAGGTGGGTGTGCCTCACACTGGAGGCTGGCAATGTGTGTTCTGGGGAGGCAGGTGGTTACAGTGCTTTTTCTTTTAGTTGCATGAATGCTCCTTGTGAGGACGCCTGCGTGCATGAATTCCTCTTGTGTGTTGAGACATCTGACTTGTTCTTTCTTGACTGGATCCTGACAAGCCAAGTTTGTGCTCTGATCCTCAGGGGCTTCCCAGGCCAGGGGAGCAGCGAGAAGCCACTGGGACATCAGAGCTGCCGAGGGTCAGGGCAGTAGCACCAAGGTGGGGCAAACACCTGGCAGGTCTGACCCGGGCTCCCGGTGCGGGACTTTCTGCCGAGGAAACCTGGCTGGGGAATGCAGTGAGAAGGGCTGTGTGTGTCCTGTGAGGAGACAGCAAGTGCAATCCTCACTAAGGGAACAATGCCCGGCACACCCAGAAGCAGCTCTAAAATTTCACTCCAGACACTTATCTGGGTTTGTATAACATACATTTATCACTTTTGAAAGTTACTACTAGCTGGGCGTGGTGGCTCATGCCTGTGTAATCCTAGCACTTTGGGAGGCCGAGGTGGGCGGATCACTTGATCCCATGAGTTCAAAACTGGCCTAGGTGACATGGCAAAACCCCATCTAAAAAAAAAAAAAGAATATTACTGTGTAAAACATGGACTACAAAGATATACACCCAACCCATGGTGACAGCTACCTCTGGGAAGTGGGTGAGAGGGACGGGCCCACAGAGGGCGCTCATCTGAAATGGGTTACTTCTTGAAACACAATTGGAAGCAAACAGGACAGACTGTTAACAACCCTGAACTCTGGCTGGGGAGGCAAGGACATGTGCTCTGCGCCCCTCCACATCTTAGCTCCATTGTGGGGGCCTACATGCTCCCTAAGCCCAGACACCAAGCGTGTACGGTTCAGGCACATGGCGGAATGAAATGCAGAATGTGGCCATCGTATGCTGAAGTACAAATTTAATAAAGCGTCTGATCACATCTCAATCCATAAGTTAGCTACAAAAACAAAAAATCCTACAACTTTTTAGAGGCATCAAGAGCCATCAAGGTGTCAGTGAACACCAGTTACAAAAGGAGATTCAGTGTTTCAGATAGTGCAATATTTCTAGCTGCTGAAAAGAATTAAATGAAATTACAAACTACCCCTCCTTGTCAAAAATCCACATGAAGTTGATATTGGTGCTTATAAATCACTCTCTCCCAGTCCCTCACTGGCTCCAACCTTCAGGTAATAAAAATCAGGATGGGATCCATCTTCCCTGTGCAGGTTGACAGTCTGGGGTCCCCGCATGTATGCACAAACCTGCCCAGCGTGTGCGCACACGTTCAGAAGAAATCCTCAAAGGAACCGAGCGTTTGAAGAAAATGGCAAGTCCACAGAATCAGAGGTTACTAACACACCTTAAATAATACTAATACATTCCTGTCTTTAAATTCCTTGCCATGTTTCCATCAAAGTAGAGCACACACTGTTTTTCAGAAGCCCAGGGGCTCTGACCTGGGTGGGACACCAGGATGCAGCTGAAACTCTCTGAAGGACTGTGAAGACGAGTGGCCCCTGCTTTGCTGTCACCGTGACAGCTCTTGTTGGAAAATGTTTTGCGGCTTTGAGGAGAGCAGAGGAGGGACTGGGCCTTCCTGGCTTCGAATCTGGCATCAATCTTGGTGGTGCAGGTGCAGGAGCATGAGGTGGGAGAGGGTGGGTGGCTGTCAACACGGACCACAAACAGGGCCTCTGCCTCAGTTCCCTGGAGCTAAAGTTCTTACAACAAAAGTAAATAATGAGGGCAGAGGAACACAATGGGTTGGAAGAGAAATGAAGTTAAAAAAACAAACAAACAAACCCAGAGGGTGTGAGCCTTTGTCAGTGCAACGGGCTTCTGGGTTCCCTGTGCTGAGGAAGGATGGGCAGCAAGACCAAGTTTCTTGGGATTTTGCAGTCTCTGGAGTGAAGCCACCGCCCAGACAGGATGGGTACCTTAGGTTCATGTTTGTTCTTCATTAGATAACCAGCGAGGCAAACAAGCAGGGTCAAAGGCAGCTGTCCTCCGTGGGACAAGCAGGCTATGCGTAACAGCCAGCACATTCTGGATACCGGGCTGCTGCTAAGGACCAATGTTTTTCTTCTCCCTAACCAGAATGCCAATGTGAATGCATAGGACGGGAACAGGTCCGGCAAGGCTCCCTGGCAGCTCAGCCCGCTGAGGACGCAGGAAGTGGGAGGGTCGTGCTGTGGAGTGCGTGGCTTCAAGGCAGGAACAGCGCCTTGGACTCACGGTGCTCCATAGCGTCCCTAGCAGGCGCCTGTGCCTCCCTGGGCAGCAGATGGGCCTGGTTGTCTGGGAAGAGGTGCTGTGGACGGCATGGAGGCAGAAACTTTGTTGGGTGCATAGAGGCTTGGCGAGGCCTTACCTGAGTAAGAGATTTCAGAAACGGAAGGAGAGGATCTCACGCGCAGTAGGCTTTGTACACTCAGACCCATGCTGCGAAAACCACTCTAGACTCTTGGAATTCCTGGGACTTGTTCATACACAGCTCACTGAGAGGGCTAAGGAAAGACAGACTCCCAGAAAGATCAAACTAGCTAAAAGAAGCCCCTCTGCCATCACCAGGAAGAATGGACCCGTGTCGGTGGAAATCTGGAGGTTTATTTTCTGCAGCCCTGTGCCTTGGGCATCACCTGGATATGCTGTGTAGTGCTGTTGTGGGCATCTAAAGTTCTTGCGGCCATAAGGGAGTCTCATGGCTATTGAGAGGGTCTAGGGGCCAACATCACCTGGCATGTTGGTCACATTCCCAGGGGCCACACTGCCTCTGGGAACTGAAGGTCCTTGGCAGCCCAGGAGCCCTGGAGGCAGGGCCAGGGCTGGAGCTAGGAGAGTTCAAAGCCCGTGTTCATGCTGATGGCGTAGCGCAGCTTCTCACGGAGGACGCTCTTCTTGCTGTAGTTGGGCAGCTTGAGCAGGTTGAAGCAGGTGGAGGAGGTGGGCAGGCGGCCGCCTGGCTCCCGCTTGCGGATGGTGAAGAAGCCCCGGAGGACGCTACCCAGGGTGTCCCCGGTGTCCTGATGGCACACATCATGGCCTTGGATTGGGAAGGGCCTAGTTTGGGAGCCCAGGCAGATGCCAAGGCCGGGGAGCCCAGGGAGGGGGTCTGGCCAGTCCCTGGATGCTGGGCAGAGTACGGGGCACTGCCCTGGCACCACTACCCGAGGTCAAGCCCCAGACTCAGGACGACTGGCTTCCAGAGAAGCAACCCCTGCTACCTGGGGCCTGCACAGAGAGTTCCTGCATTAAGTAAGCTTTTGGAAATGGGGCCTTCCAGTTCACAGCTCATTATCGGTTAACCAATTGTCAAAGAGTAGAATGCTGTGAAAACTCTGTTAGGTGCCCAAACATTTCTGAATGCACTTCCTCTCTCCTCACCGGTGCTGTGGCCAGTGGCAGACCATGACTTGGGCCAACTTTCCCTTCAGCATGGAGGCCAAGGACTGTGTAGCTCCCTGTACAAGGTGGCATCAGGGGCTCAAACTGCATCATGAGAGGCAGCTTCACCCAGAGGCGGCCACTGGGTTTTTATGGGGAGTAGGACTGTCATTTGAGCACCCAGAGTGGGCCAGGCTCGGGACACACAGAGCTCGGTAACCCTGATGGCATTCCTTCTCCTTTGGCCAGTGAGGAAATGAAGCAGCGTGCCTAGACGTGCAGAGTCTGCTGGGGTGGGAGTGGCATTCGAGCTTGCGCCTGTCCGCCTCCTGAGCCCACTCACCTTCTCCCATGCTGCCTCAGATCAGGAGCCCTGGTGAGGCCAGACGCCACTAAAAACAGCATGTACCCACCCCCACTCCAGGTACTCTTCCCTGAGGAAGGAAAGAGAAAGAGGCTGCCGAGAGAGGGCTGAGTCCGTGGGTAGTCTCTCTGGGGCTGGCTGGTTCTCCTGCCGTGAGAACTGTGGGGCCCTCCTCACTTGGCTCTTAGGGGTCCAGCTGCCTGCCTTGCTGAGATGTGGACTAGGTAAGGGCCCCACATGGTGGGCACAGCAGACAACCACCAAGAGGGAAGTCAAGGAACACTGCCCAAGGCCAGCTCTTCCCCACCCACCCCGTGGGGGGTACCTGATCATCTGACACCTCCACACAGCGGATGGAGAAGGGAGGCTTGAGGTAGGCGAATCCCAGGAGTGGGGGCCTGGAGCAGCTGGTCACGAACTGCAACACAAAGCAGGGTTAGTGGGGACGGGGCAGGCTCCTGCTCTTCCAGGACGGGCCCTTGCAGCTGTGCAGCATGCATTTGCTCTGTCTGTTACCGTGCTGTAACTGCTGTCTAGCCAGCCGTATGGGGTGGCGGGGTGGATCTGGCCCAAAAACTGGCACACGCCATACATCTCTCTCAAGCGTGCTGCTCTCGGGGACTAAGACACATGAAACCCATACCCAACAGATGCGACTGGCCACTTCTGAGAGCATATGTGACTGCAGAGTAGGAAGAGCACAAATGCCCAGCCAGGGCACTGGTGAGGTGTCCCCAGGAGGCAGGTCTCCTGTGGGATTGTTAGAGGAACAGAGAAGCGGCTGACACCCTCCCACAGAGAGATCATGTGACGAGAGCATGGGAGACGGTGAGGGTGAGGTGGAGGCTGGTGACACCCACTGCGCGTGGCATGAACAGAAGGAGCCAGGGAGACTCCCACTTGCTGGCCTTGCACTTGGCATCCTGTCGGCCCCTTAGTCATGCAGAGGAGATTGCACAGGTGCAGTCACCTGAGCCCTAGGCCTACTGATTTTCAGAGTGGTCTATGTGCTGGGGCCCAGGGGACCCTTTGCAAGAGACTAATAACCTCGCAGCACACTGACAAAAATGAGGCCCCAGAGCAGGCCGAGGTGCTGGCAGCCCAAGTGGGGCCTGTGGGCAGCCAGCCACACTTCCCTGCTACCCCCTGGGAACTCCCAGCATTCTGCAAGTGGCAGCCCCTGCGTTATTCCCCTAAATGTGCTAGCTCATGCCTGGAGAGAGGCATCTGACCAGCCTGGAAATCTAAGTGATAAACTTGCACAGAAAAGTGTCCCAAGAAACCATTCACTTTAACTCAACCGTAGCCAAGAATGTTCTCCCTTCTCTAGGGGATACAGGGGCTTGTCACTTACATCATCAAGCTGTCCTCCAAAACTCAGGGGCAAGTTGAGGGTTTGGGTCTTGTTATAAATGGTTGTGAGATTCCCGAGACCATCCAAAGACAGTTTATGTGTGTCAGGCATCAAAAGAAGTTTTAAAAAGAGTATTAACAAGATCTATTCCTATTCCAATATGTTTTATTTATAAAAAACCATAGCAGCATCAATGCAGGAAGCATTTTTGTGCTTCCACACTGCGCCGAGCATTCCCTGAATGCAACCTCATCCAATCACTCTACGGATGCTGTGTGTCGGGGCTGTGGTTAGTCCTGTTGTAAGAATGAGGGGACAGACACAGAAGTATCTGTACATCCCAATTTAGGCCGGCTCAGGTCTGCCCGCTACAAATTCAGGTGGGTCAAAGGAGGGAGGGAAGCTTCCCCGCTCCTGGGAGAGGGGAGGAACGGAGGACACAGGAAACCCCTGGATGATCTGCTTGCTTTACATTTAACAGAAGCGTGGTCGTGGTCACATCCACTCCTGGGCAGGGGTTACATTTATTCTGCTTGGCTCTGGAGCCTGTCTGCAGTTGCACAAAAAGGCAGGCACATGGTAAGGAACTGTAGGTTTGGTGACAGGTTATCCAAAGACACAAACACACCTGTTTTGTGGGGCGGCACCTGCACAGTGATGAGACACTGGGTTGCTCTCTGTAGGAGGGGCCAGGGTGAGCCGTTTTATAGCTCGGCAGAAACTGCTTTGCCCATGAGGCCCTTCTGGGAAAACGGAACTGATTCTCCCAGAATCAACTTCTGGAATTCTGTCTGCCTGCCTGCCCTAAATCCCTGGGGACCTGTGGGGATGTGGGGCATCTGTGTTATCTGCTGGACTGAATGAAGGCCTCCTCAACAGGAATAAACTCTCCTCAGAATGACCACCCAGGAGAGAGGAAACCAGCTGTCATTTTAATTGCCAGTGACACTGTCCAGGTTGCCTCAACAGATGAGGCCACATGAGATTGTTCAAGCCCAAACCTCCAAAAGAAAACATTTCAAGGCATTAAATTTACCCCCAGAACATGGCAAGATGTTCACTGATATTCTGTCAAGGAGGAAGGCTGGTGGGGAAATGATAGGATCCCATTTTTAGAGAAATATACACACATATAACACATACACAGAGAAGTGTGCGTGCCATCCAGCATGCTAGAAAATACTTACATGCTGCCGATGTAACAAAAAACAATGCAGTGGCATTAGGGGAGTATTTTGAACATTTATAACTTTTACAGACACCATTACAGGGAACCAGTTAACGTCAGCCACTTTATTTGCAAAAATACATCTTGATACCAGCCTAAGCAATTGTGTGTGTTTTATTGGGACACTGTGGGTGTATATATGTGTCTTAACGCTACTGAGAAAATAGAGAGATAGTCCCCAGTGAGTAGGAGTGTAGAGAGTTGACAATTCTATACTAGAGGAGCAGCAATTGTTTAAAATTTTGCTTATCTGTATTTTCCTAAGGTAAGGTTCCAAGCAGAGGGTCGTTTACTTCTATAATGAAAGAAATAAACAAAAGAGATGTTATCAAGGCCAGCACGGGCAAAGGGGAGGGCAGAGCGCCGAGCACAGCAAGTACGCCCACCTGTGCAGGGGGCCTGAGGCTCGGCCGTGCCCCTCAAGCCCCTCTCTGGTTACTGCTTGGCTTACCGGGAGGCCTGCCTGTGGGATAGGATGTGCTAACCATCTGAGGTCCTCCTGATAATTTCATTTTCTCCAGCGTAAATTATTACATCAACTGGCTTGGCCTTCCAGGTTTATGAGAATACATGCATGCATGCATAGGCAATTCATAAAATACCTTCAGAAACATAGCTCTCTCATCCGGCGTGAAGTCTGAGGCCAGAATATCCCAGAGCCAGATGATGACTCTGTGACTTCCGTGGAAACCACCGTAGTAGACTGTGTGCTTCCTGAAACCAATACAGACCTGGGCTCAGCAACGTGCTAGGGTGGGCACTTACGGACAGGCAGGCAGGTCATGCAGACAGCTGGCACGGTCCACTCTGGCAGGCGTGGGGAACACTACTAACTTCTCTTAAAGCCAGAAGTTCATGCCTCAATAACTCCATCTCCCTGGGAAGCTAAAAGGGTGGGGAATTTGAGAGCTGGCCCTGCTGTTCCTAAGCAGAGGCCAACCCCAGATCCTCTGACCCCATCTCCTAGAGCTTCAGAGAATCCCCAGTCCTCAGGCCTGCTTCCACTTAATCTCTAGGTAAACAAAGGGTCAAGCTTTTAATCCAAAACAGTTCAGCCAGTCCAGGGAGGAGGAGGAGGAGATCTGGAGACAGGCTCCTGAAACAGCCTTCTAAAAGGAACCCAGTGAGGGAGCAGCTGGCTTTCTGGGAGGCCTAGGAATTTCACCCTCCCCCTACCCGCCTCTTACTTTAAATCTTCCAGATCAATCTCAGCATTGTCGCCAGAGATGAGACGCTGCAGTTCAGGAGCTGAGAACATTCGGATCCACTCGGGTTTGATAATAGAACGGAATCCGCTAATGAGGGCAGCTGTCTGGTTTTTTATTTGAGTGTGCATTCGAAAATGTGCCATCAGATGGATATAGCTAATTCTGTTGCCAACAAGGAAGAGAAAACAATGACAATTAACAGGACGGGGCAGGCTGTCACCAATGGGCTGAAAGATGAGTCTAGTCTTTTCTGAACCATTTTACAAAAAACACAAATAGTACCAGAGTGTTTCATCAGAACAATGACAATGGCAACAATGATGACAGCACTCATGAACTGCACACCATGCGCCACTGTGAACGCATCAAGCCTTCGAGGGCACTGCATCATTCACTCTGCCCCAAAACCCACAGGTCACACCTCAAGTCCCCACTGTGTCGGGAATCACAAGGAGACATTCCCCAGGTAAGAAGAGGGCCCTTCTTAGAACAAAGGGTGCTTTTGGTACTTTCATTTAATCTCATTCTTCTGGACATAAATCAAGTAAGATACCATTCAGTCCTCTAATAAAGTTTTAAAATAAAAAATTGTTTCATGTCATAACTTGAATCAAAACCTTGCTAATCTGGACCAACAGTCTAATGCTACAGCAAGGCGAAACTGTAGATGCTTTAAACATACAGCTGGGCCAGGAGTGGACTCAACCGGGAAGTCAGAGCAACTTACAATGGTTCCAAGCAGAGGGTCTCTGGGTCTGCTTTGGTGAACACAGTGCCCTCAACTACAACTGCATAGAGCACAGAATCCTCTCAACAGGTTACATACATTCCAACAGGCTTGCTAGCATTGTTAATTTCTTTTTTCTTTTTATTTATTTATTTTTTGAGATGGAGTCTCATTCTGTCACCCAAGCTGGAGTGCAGTGGTGCCATCTCGGCTCACTGCAACCTCCGCCTCCTGGGTTCAAGCGATTCTCCTGCCTCAGCCTCCCAAGTAGCTGGGACTACAGGCACCCACCACCACAGCCGGTTAATTTTTTTGTATTTCTAGTAGAGATGGGATTCACCATGTTGGACCAGACTGGTTTCGAACTCCTGACCTTAGGTGATCTGCCCGCCTCGGCTTCCCAATGTGCTGGGATTATAGGCATAAGCCAACATGCCTGGACTTTTCTTTTCTTTTCTTTTTTTGTTATGAGACAGAGTTTCATTCTTGTCGCTCAGGCTGGAGTGCAATGGCACGATCTCGGCTCACTGCAACCTCTGCCTCCTGGGTTCAAGTGATTTTCCTGCCTCAGTCTCCTGAGCTGACATTACAGTGCCCGCCACCATGCCCAGCTAATTTTTGTATTTTTAGTGGAGACGGAGTTTCACCATGTTGGCCAGGCTGGTCTCCAACTCCTGACCTCAGGTGATCCACCTGCCTGGGCCTCCCAAAGTGCTGGGATTACAGGTGTGAGCCACTGCACCCAGCCTTGCATCACTGATTTCCTAGCAAAGAACTTGAGCCCGGCCCAGGTACGACTCTCACCAATTCCAAATTTGTACAGTCCAAATAAATGTTTTACAATGCTAAAGCTTTAGTGATCTTGAAAATATCCCTATTAAAATTTTTTCCAGCAGCAAACCTGTACATTAATCCATTCAAATATGATTTTCCTATCATTGCTCCTCCTTCCAGGTATTCTGTGAGGCAGGTGGCGAGTGCTGCTCCACTTTACTGAGAAAGGGGGAGGAGAAGAAAGGGGGTGAGAAGGAAGGAAGGAGAGAAGGAGGTAGGAGAGACGAGAGGATGGGAAACATCCAACACTCATAAAGTGCAAGATCAAGTATCACCCCTAAAGAGGGAGAAACTGGCACTGCCAGGCCTTTTGAATTGGTATGCAGAACTAAGTATCCTTGCCCTGACCGGAGGCTTTATGCTATAAATCTGTGAAACAAGTTTCCACACAGGAGGTTTCCCGGCAGGACAGGACTTTCCCTCCAGCACAGCCTGCCCCCACCTACCTCCTCTGGGCGCTCTACCTAGCAGCCAGTGTCTATGTGGGAAGAGTGAGTGACTGCCTACCGTCATCCCCAAGCTGCAACACTTGGCAACGCGTGGCCTCTTGGGGGGTTGGCAGGATCCGTGTGACATGTCACCCATCTGAGGATGGTAATCATCACTGCTGTCATTTAAGCCCTCCTCTGAGCCTGACACCCAGGAAGGTATTTTATATACATTGCCCTATGAGCACCCCCCTAAAGGAATGGCTACAGGTTACACGGCAGGCAGGGGCAGGACTCACCCCTGCTCTCTCTGGCCCTGGCTGGGCTCTCTCTACTCTCCCAGGCAGTCCCTCCCAACCTGTACTTTGTTCCTTCTAAGTTTTCAAACTAATACCCTGTGGTCAAGGAGCAAGGTCGGTGTATTTCAATCATTATGAAAACAGGGTCTGTTCTCCTGACGCTTCTGACAGTCTAAATAAAAAACTCCCAAGCTTGCAGACTGACCGAACCACCTGATCCGAGAGGAACACGACGCTTGGGAACACTGGACTGTGACGTGCATCTGATTCAAATGACTCACCAGGTGGGACTGAGCCCTCACTTGTCACTAAAGAGACTGATGCTCCAATTAATAGTTCAAAAGCTCACCTGAGCCTGGCGGTGGGAGACTGATAAATTGACAAAGGGGCCAATGTCTGCTTCTCATGCCAGGCTCTGCTGTTTAAATTAGGTGACAATAGGTCTCCGGGTGGAGACCGTGCACTGAGAGTTTTTTGCTTCTAGGGACCAAAAAGGATGACATTTATGATAGATTCTGCAGAGCCCTTTATCTGTGACGATAGTTGCTGGGCCTCAGAGTCTCTCCAATTCCCATGTCTAAGGACCTCCGTCTGCGGCATTTGAATTCACCACTGTGTCTTCTCAAGAACACTGTTTTATACAACTGCCACGTGCTATCATCCAAAATGATCTGCCCCTCCTCGCCAAGGTGTCTTTCTACCTCTGTGCTCTCTGGGTTCAGGACAGCGTGCTGAATGGCTCAGAATCCATCTGTCTGCATCTAGGGCCGTTATTAAACTCCTAAGAACACTGTGGTCTGGGTGCCTCTGACCTTAGAAGTGCTACTGCGAAAAATAAATGGTCAATTCTTATTTTGCAAATCAATATATATATTTTTTTGAGACAGAGTCTCACTCTGTCGCCCAGGCTGGAATGCACTAGTGCGATCTTGGCTCACTGCAATCTCCACCTCCCAAGTTCAAGCGATTCTCCTGCCTCAACCTCCTGAGTTGCTGGGATTACAGGCATGCGCCACCACACCCAGCTAATTTCTGTATTTTTAGTAGAGACAGAGTTTCACCATGTTGATCAGGCTGGTCTCGAACTCTTGACCTCATAATCTGCCCACGTCAGCCTACCAAAGTGCTAGGATTATAGGCGTGAGCCACTGTACCCAGCCGCAAATTGAATTTAATATAATTCTGGCCTATGAACTGTAACCGGTAAATTCCATTATATTTATGGCCTCTTTCTACTTCAATCTATCTTAATAAATTCTCAACATAAGCCCAGAGAGCCAGAATGAAGTCTTTTCAAGTGGCGACCTTAAAAATCTAATTGCTATACTCACTTATTTTCATTTGTAACAGGAATGGTCTTCCCTCCAGGAATCAGTTCATGGCAAACAAGCTGGGGGAGAAGATGGGAGTAATTACTAGGGAGGACTCTAATGGGGAAAAAAAGCTTCCCGGAGATGAGAGGGCCCGGTGCAAACATCCATGATAATGATGGAATTAAGATGGCACATGCTTGGGAACTATCCTTTCTCATAAAAAGTCAAGGCTGAAATATCAACAAGCAGACCCTGCATGATCGATATGAAAGGTTTTTTTTCTCACCCAATCCTTGTTCAAACATTTGTATTAAGACTTCGGGATGCCATGGAGGGGAATGTGTTGGCATTTCAGAGCAGAGCAGGATGGTTAAATAAACACTGGTACATCCATACCCTGGAATACTGTGCAGGTACTAAACAATATGATGAAAATGTGCATTTACTAAAAAGGTGAAAAAAGGCCACTGATGTAACAACATGCACAGAATGGCATCATTTCTGGAAAGGGACAGACTCTGGAAAGAGTCTCAAAGGACGCAGGTAACACACTACCACGGGCAGGCTGTGGGCACTGGCATTACAGGCAGCTTGCATTTTCATCTTTTGCTCATATTAGAGCTAAATTTTTTTGTTAGAAGTTTCATTATCTTTAACGTTGGGAGAGAAAATTATGTTAGGAGGAAGCCTCAACATCTGATTATAGATTTATTTTAAACTCTAAAATCAACTGCTTCTTTCAACTTCAGGAACACTTCTGAGCATCACCTTAAAATCAAACGACATATCATTTGAAACCAATCTTAATAGCAATTCTGTGAAGATTCTAGAACCCTACAGATCCAGAAAGGAACAAGTGATCCCAGTCCCACTGCTGTCAGCATCTCGGGTGGCACAGTGGGCTTTAAAGCTGAAAGGGCCCTTAAGAATCCGCCAGCCTGAGGTTTCCCGATTCCAGGAATACCCTGCCGTGAACTATTCTGTAGAGAACGATCCTGTGAGACGCATTCTTTCCTTCCTTCAAAGAAGAGTTCTGGGTCCGAGGAGTTAGCGAAGCTTGAGGTTAACTCAGCTCCACTTTGGTTTCCTCCTCACAGGCTGCTCTGAGCCTTCACATGCCACATGTCAGCCTCCCCAGGGGCCTTTCAGGAGGACAGGCCACGCAGGGCTCCCAGCGGTGCTTACAGACTGGGCCCATCCAGGACTCCCATCTGGCAAATGGATATGGAAAGTGTGGCTCAGGGATACTGGGGGTTCTCTCTGAGGTGCCCAAGCACGAGTCTAAGAATTCAGCTCTGCATTAAGAAGCTCATGGCGCCGTTTCTGTCGAGCGGCCCTTGGACATGCACTCCCAGAGCCTCATGCAGGGACCTCCATCAGGACACAGTCAGAGGGGGTGGAGGCCGCTACAGAGAAAAGCCAGAAGGAAACGTGGGCGGAGACGTGCTGCGGCCCTGAGTCCAGGGTCTCTGCTCCCTGCTCTGCTCTGCATGCCAAGCCATGAACATGCACAGGCTTCTGCTTGAGGCACTTCTCGGGTGGCATCTTCCCCTTCTCTAAGACATAATCCTCCATTTGTAACAGCTAATCCTCACCATGGTAACGAAAAGCCATGTTACAAATGGGGAATTACCCTAAAATGCGATATAAGAAAGCAGGGTCTCCTCGGGAAGCTTCAAAGGCCAGGTCAACTGGAAGGAAAGGAGGGGGCCCTCTCTCCTGGCAAGATGGGAGGAGGATGGGCGAGGGGTGGGGAGGACGAGGGACCAGACAGAGCCTCAGTTTGGGGCTCTTTCTGAGGAAAACACAAACAACACGGCAGGTCTCAGGAACCCGTGGGGGCAGTGGAAAAGGAGCTCAGCCAGAGGGCGGACCTACCTGACCCATGACGTCCTCGTCGTAAGACAGTGTCAGGCCCAGGTCAGCGATGTCCCCGTCATAGCGCTAACGTAACAGAGAAGGGGAAAGTGTTGGGGCCGTGGAACACTACGTGCTTAGAGGTTTAACCCTCCCCTGAGGTGTTAGTTTGCTGCTGTGAACACCCATGGCTGCTGAACAGCCTGACGCAAAGAAGGTCATTGGTGACTTTGAGGCAGGAGGTTGTGAGGATCAGCCTTGAGTGGGACTGCCCACAGGGGGATGTGGGGGGCCTGCAGCAGCTACAGTGACAGCAAAAAGAGACAGGCCATCTCCTTCTGGGACTCTGCAAAGCTGTGAGTTCACACCAGTGCTTGGCTTAGCTCACCCACCATTCCACGCTCACCTTGATGGAGGTGAGGTTTTTATAGAACTCGGAGTCCAGAGAAGGTAGTTCATCCACTGAGCTATAGAAGACGCTGTGGTGGTGCCCGAGCAGCTGGCTCAGGAAGAAGGATGCGAATGGCACGTCCACCACAATTCCCTGGGAGAGCAGAGAAGCAGAGCTGTCGATCGGCCAGGATTCTGATGCAGTGTTTGGATCGGGGTGGCTCAGGGTGCACACATGGCCCGAGGGTGCCATCGGCATTTCCAGGCCCCTCCTAAGTTTCCAATCTGGAGAGCAGTATCTCCCCATCCTCTACCTAATACAACTGAGTGCCTCCTGGGGACATTACAGCGCAAGTGGTCAGGACACAGGGTTTGGAGCTACAGTGCTCAGGGATTAAATCCTAGCTGGGCTGCTGCCAGGCCAGGGCCCTCAGCTGTCTCACCTGTCCGTGGGGAGCAGCACCAGCGTCTCAGGTAAGAGGATGGAGCGGGCACAATACCAGGCCCCCAAGCTCTCAGAGCAGCCACGGCATGGGCAGGGGCCCGAGGAGCAGAGGAGAAGCTTTCTCCCAAAGGCAGGGTTGGGGAGCTTCCAGGAGGAAAAGCCAGCTAAGCGAGGCATAAAGTAGCCAGCCAGGCACTGGTACGAGGCCCCAGGAGTGCTCCAGGGATGGAGGGCACGTAAGCAATGGAAGCTACGTCCTCGGATGCAAGGTCAGGTCAGGCAGGGCCCATAAGCCTCACTGCAGGCTGGATTCTGTCCAGAGGGCTCTGAGCAGAGACGGGACAGAGCTGCACTTTCATGCGGGGAATGGGCTGGCGAGAGGAAGACAGGAGGCAGAGACACAGCCAGACGGCTGTGGCATGCTGCCAGGGGAAAACGCTGACAGACTGTGCCAGGGTAGCGGCAGGAGGGTGGTGAGAGACATGTGGACTGGAGAGGCTGAGAGGGGACAGTCACTCGGACTTGACGACGCCTGTCAGAGGACCGTGAGGGGTAAATGAGTTAATCCATGCCACTCCTCACGGAGGGCCTAGCAGGTCCCATCTTCTCTCGTCAAATGCACTTACTGTCGGAGGTGAGGGAGGGAAAGGACACAGAGGCGAGGCCTGGGAAATGAGATGACATTCAGAAAAGCCAGGAGGCCATGCTTTCCAGGTGGCTCAGGCTCTTCTGAGTGTCATCACAGCAACGCCTTTAAAGGAAAACACATGCCATGTGCTTGGGTGAGTCCTAATGGGATTTTTAACTTTCTCAGTGGCAATCAACTGAGAAATTGTCTCCATTATGCAGATGAGGAAACAGAGGCACAGAGAATGGGCTCAGGACCCAAATCACTGGAGGGCACGAGGAAGACTGGATGGTGTTTGGGCAGGGGCTCAGATGGGCCACCTGATTCCATCATGGCCGGGGACTGAGGCCTGTGCACACAGGCTGTTTGCAGACAGAGAGAGAACAATGGATTATTCGAGAGTGAAAGGAGTTTGGCCCTGAGACCTCCCTCTCAGCTTGGCCAGCTGCTGGCTCTTTCTGTTTGGAAAGCATCTGGCTTCTCCAGCTTCCTGGGGCATGCGAAGAGTGTTGCCCAGGTGGCTCACTTCCTCCATACTCGGGCCAGAAGCTCAGCAGAGCCTGAGACCCAGGAAAGGTCCCTGCAGCTCCGGAGCCCGCTGCAAAGGCCACACAGACTAGCTGGGCTTGCGCTGCAGCTTTCCTTCCTCCTGAGAAGCAGGACTCTTCCCAGGAACAGGCGGTGACTTCCCACTCAGGGTGGTCCCACCTCGGCTTTCAATGGACAGGGAGCAGGAGCTGTGTGGGCCACGACGTTGCCCTGACCCCATGAGGCCACGGAGTGGAAACCCAGACTCACTTCCTCTTAGTAAGGTGAGGATGACTGCTCCAATCCACCTGGGGTGAGCAGCTGCTGGGCACCGTGGGAGGTCCTCCTCACTTACCATCAACGGCAACCCAGGAACGTGGTTTTTCTTATCTCCACTTTACTGATGAGAGAACGGGGCTTAAAAACTAAAGGAACTCGAAGGCACACGGTCACATGGCTGACTAGGAACAGCTGGTCCTGACCTGTTGCCATGGCTGGGAAACACTTAATCAAACAGCACAAGATTTTTTTTTTTCTGTTTTGAGATGGAGTCTTGCTCGGTCGCCCAGGCTGGAGTGCAGTGGCCGCATCTCCAGCTCACTGCAAGCTCTGCCTCCTGCAGACTTTACCCATTACTCCTGCCTCAGCCTCCCGAGGTAGCTGGGATACAGGCCCCCATCCTCGCCGGCTATTTTTGTATTTTTTCAGTTAGAGACGGGGTTTCACTGTGTTAGCCAGGATGGTCTCGATTTCCTGACATCGTGATCTACCTGTCTCAGCCTCCCAAAGTGCTGGGATTACAGGCTTGAGCCACCGTGCCCGCTCAGCACAAGATTTTTTTTTTTTTTGAGGCAGAGTCTCGCTCTGTCGCCCAGGCTGGAGTGCAGTGGCCGGATCTCGGCTCACTGCAAGCTCCGCCTCCCGGGTTTACGCCATTCTCCTGCCTCAGCCTCCCGAGTAGCTGGGACTACAGGCGCCCGCCACCTCGCCTGGCTAGTTTTTTTGTATTTTTTAGTAGAGACGGGGTTTCACTGTGTTAGCCAGGATGGTCTCGATCTCCTGACCTCGTGATCTGCCCGTCTCGGCCTCCCAAAGTGCTGGGATTACAGGCTTGAGCCACCATGCCCGGCCAGCACAAGATTTTAAAACTATCAAACTCCACAAAATGCTGCCCTCCTACAATGGGGACCCAGCCTCCGTGTGGCCATCTGGCTCTGCACACCACTCCTCACGCCTCAGGAAAGAAGAGGGCTGGCTGAGGACTTGGGCCGGGCTGGGTTCAAATTCCGCCTCTACCCCGGCTTGGGTTCAAATTCCACCTCTACTACTTAACTAGCAACGAGACTCTGGACAAGTGACTCCCCAAAGCTTCAGGTCTCCCATCTTTAAATAGCCAGGACAGCAGCAGCCCTGTCACAGGGCTGTCGATGGGATGAGATGGCAAAGGCAAAGTGCCCAGCACTGGTGTACAACAAACCTTGGTTCCTGCCCCTGTCCTAGCTTGTACCCTCGTGACAGTTTACATGGCCAAGCCTGATCACATATGTGTATATGAAGAAGCCCATGATACCACTAACATTTTATTTTACATTTCTCTGTTTCTTAACGTTCCTACCTCATACACAGCCTTCCCCAGCATCTTCCCCACAAACTCGAAGAGCTGCAGGTAATTCTCGTGGATATAGGATGTGGGTGAGGGGTACAGCCTCTCATCCCCACTGGTTGTCTGCAAGGCAAAAAGACAGGGAGAGGCAGAGGTCAAGTGCCTTGCAAGGAGCAAGTTCACCTCTTCGCTTCTTGAATCTGGCTGCTGTCAACCCTGCTGTCCCTCCCCTTAAATACCTTGAATAGATTGAGTGCCGGGTCAAACACTCTCTTGATGATCTCTTCCAAGAACTCCTTAAAAACACCGTCTTGATCAATCCCTGCTTCGTCCACCCCGAGGTCATTGACAAACTTCACACGGATGACTCCCTTCATGGCGTGCTGGGAGAGCTGCCGCAGCTGCTCATAGCCATCCTGCCAAGAGCAGAATTACAGCCCAATAGGAAGCCCAGAGACTTCTGCACAGTTCGGGGTTCCCTCTCCTCTGTGCGAAGCCCTCCCAGCATCATTACCAAATGTGCAAATTATGACACATGGGTGCATGACAGGAGCCATTCTCACCCGGTTTTGAATGAGCGCTGATTAAAAGGAGAGATTCATTTGGGGATGTGATGGGATTGCTCCTTGGCAAGGAGAGACTGACCTCAAGGGGACAGAGAAGTGAGATGGGGAAATTAGACAAAATGAGTCATGACAAGCTCCTGGCCATCAGACAAAGGATGAAAGAAACCGGGACAAGATGCATTTCTCTCTTTCTCAATGCTAAGAGTACCTTTAGCTCATGGTAAAAAAAAAAAAAAAAAAAAAGGTAAAAAGAAAAAAAATCAAACCTACAGAACACTGTAAAATGAAAAGAATTACCCATCAACCCTCCTCTCCTGCTGCCTTCCCAATCATGAAGAGCCTGCAAGTCATGCTGAGGAATTTAGGGGGCATCCTGAGGGTGATGGGAGCTGCAGAAGGTTTTAGGCAAACAGTAACAGGGCTGACTTTCTGTCAGATCTTTCTATTGGCAGCAGAGCAGGTGGATGGCAGGGACCACGGCAGGGAGCAGAGACCAAGACATGGGGGTGGTGCTGGGCCTGGACTTCTGGCTGGTGGTCAGCTCTCTTAGGACACAGCCATTCAGCACATCTTCTCTATCCAGACCTCAACATGCACAGCCCCAGAACCACCACTTCGGAGTTCTCCTACTAAATCATCTGTTTAGTTTGTCTCTTGATTTTAATCTGTTGAGGCCTTCCTGGCTTCTGGTTCATCATGTAATGCATTCCTAGTACTTGGGGTGCTGAGGTTTTATTTCAGAGCAGTGACTATAAAAACAGTGCTGAACAGCACAGGGCCCAGGGAAGAGTCTGTTGGCCCCACTTGAGAGGCCCCATCACCAGGTGAAACTGACGTCTTCAGATGCTGTGACGGAACAAGTGACCAATCAACCCTGCTGTCCTGTGAAGGCCACGCCACACTTCTCCCTTTCAGCTACAACTGGAACCCTGTCACATGTTGTGCAGAGGTCAGACAGACCATCTCCATAGCATCCACTCAGCTGCTGTCTGGTCCCCTCATCACAAAGTAAACGAGCAGTACGCCAGTACGGCGAGACCTGTTTTGGGGAACCCTTGCTGCCTTCCTGCCACGCTCACTCAGTGATCCCCAAAGGACTATCCTATGGTGCCCCTGAGTCTTATTCAGGGGTCAGGCTCCACAAAGTTAGTGGGCAAGGGAAAAATTACCTCAAGACCCCTAAGTCACCTGTGGGAACAGGAACACAGTTTTGTGGAGGCAAACCTGAGAAGGACTTTTTATGTACATAAAGTTTGAGAATCATTAAGTTAGATGACAAAAGGGAGAAACAAGAAGTCACTAGGTAGCTGTAACAGCATTTAAGCCATTCTGCCTAAATTTAAGATAATTATCTTGGGCCGGGCGCGGTGGCTCAAGCCTGTAATTCCAGCACTTTGGGAGGCCGACCTGAGATCATGCAGTACTGAGTGTGTACGGAGATTCGTGTATTGTACTCATCTCTGGGTGGTTCTTCCGCTTAAATCTGGTGTTGTGTTATAATCCTGCTCGGTCTCATTCTCATTTATTATTATATATTATAAAAATCCTTAGCCTTGTGTCATGTTCGGTGGTGTGTATCCCTATGTATCTTCTGGGATGTGCTGTGGTCATGTATGGATAATGCTCGTAAATTCCTGGTGTATGGCTGATGATGTCTGCATGTGAGTCCTGTTATCCGGTCTCCATCTCGCTCTAGTCTGTTTTTTTTTTTGGTAACATAAACTTGAGACGTCTGTCTGCAAATTTTGATAAAAAAAAAAAAAAAAAAAAAAAAAAAAAAAAAAAATAATTATCTTGGCACCGAGATGAGGACGGATGGAGAATTCCAACAAGTTCCTATCTGCCTGCAGGAGTTCCTCCATCCTGCTTTAAAATTATGCCTCCCTCGCCTTCACACGGATTAGCAGATACATTTGTGGTTATGTGGATGAAATGGGATGGTATGTGTGAATGCACGTGGCACATGGCCGAGCTCAAGGAGCATTTACTGGATTCAAATCTCAGTCTTGCTTGACCGGCTCCACATCAGCCTCTTTGTTAAAAAGTTTAGAGGGGACTGCCTCTTGTGATACGTTTCCTGCCTTCTGGGAACCGGCATGGATGTGAGGGGATTATATCCATGCCTCTTGGGAGGTGAATGTGAGTCAGTGTTCCTCTTCTTCACTGCATCTCAACGTGCAGACACAGGGAATACCGAGCTAGAAAAGGGATGCCTGGCTTCCAGGCCCAGCTCTGTCAATGATATCCAAGTGACCTTGACTGTTTGAAGTTCTCTGGTCTCAGTTCTGCCTTTGACAGAGACAGGGGAAAGGACTGGATAAGAGTACGTTTGAGGATCCTTCTGGTTCTGAATGCTAGAGTTCCAGTCCAAACTCACCCTCTGGGAAGAAGAGCCTTCCTACAGGACTTTAATATCTGGAAGCGACACAGAAGCACAGCCCTCAATACTAACCATAAGAAAAGAAAACAAAGCCCAGGAGAGCATGTCTGAGATCAGCTTACTGACGCCCTCTTGTGTCCAAATCCAGCAAAGGCCCCTGGGTTCTCATATTCTACTAACCAAGCCACCCGATTACGAGAACTGGGATAACAATGAACAACCCTCTTCCCTTCTCCAATGGAAAGTAAAGAGGAAAAGGAACTTTGCCTAAAGCCTAAGACAGACATCTCTTTTCCCATCCCTGAGGGATGTGTTTTAAAAAGTAGGGCCAGAGTAATTGGGATGTCAAGTGAATTTCCAATAAGCAATGACATTTGTGAAGGGAGTCGGGGGATTCTGCCACTCTCAGGAGATACTGCAATGTACACCACCCCAGACTCTTCCTGTGGGTGGGTGCTGGCCACGTCTGGGTGGGCATGATGGGTGGTGGGGCTGCGGATTTCTAAAGACAGGGGAGGTGCATCTGGGTCTGCTGAGGAAAGTACTGGAAAAGGAGTTTCTACCACACAATTGGGCTTTTTGAGTCAAAAGCAGAGGTTGCAAATGGGTGGCCCACAGGTTGAATTTGGTGGAAAGACAGGTGTTATCTGACTTTCTAAGTACTTTATAGAGTTCAATTAGTTCACAACATGGAAGATCTGAATTTTGGCTTTCTCTTAAAAACTCAGAGCATTATGGAGCCCACCTCGCCACATGGCGGGTCTGGAGGAGCTGAGTGGCGGTGGCCTCTTCTGGGGAAGCATGTGCTTCCCACTGCTCCCCAACACTGAGGCTGGGTGTCAGCTGCCATTTATCAACTCACTCATGGGGGCTGTTTTTCTCAAGTAGGGGTACACAGACCAAGAGGGCTGTTTCAAGAACAGGAGGGTAAAGCAGAAGTGGAGATTATTTCTACGTCTAGCCCGCAAACAGAACGCTCCTGCAATGAGACCCACTCAGCCAGCTTTACTCCTTCACGTGGCCTGCAGGGCCCAGTGGGCCCTTCAATTCCTTATGCCTACCTTTAAGAATGTCAGAAACATTGACTGTTCAGCACATGCTGCCTTTCTAGCAGCTCTCGGCATTGATCACCAGTGGCTGGCGGCACTCAAACAAGCTCTCCAGTAAGGAGTGACACAAAAAAGGTGCGATGCACCACGGGAGAAAATGAAGACACGTCAGGAGGAAGAGCTGCTGCCGGGAGCCATCTGCCGGTGGGGGTGGCTATCTGGCCACATGCTGTCAGGGGAATCCCGTGACTGTCCTAAACTGCAGGATAGGCTCATGAGGAACTGCGGCTGGAGTGTGATAAAAAGGTCTAAGGGCAAACACAGCAAATAAATCAAGCCAAGCCGCTCCAGGGAATGGGGACTGTGGCTCAGTCTCCAGTTCTATTGCTGGCAGGATGAGTGTGTATGGTGAGGCTGTGCACTATACAAGCCCGGGGGAGGCTGTGGCATGGACAACACAAACACTGTAGGTAGTTAAGTTTATGACAACCACGTTCCAGCAGATTGGAGTCAGGGTCTTGTGCCAACAAAACCAATGTATTATGACAATTTTCTGACACATGAGGACTGGGTACCTATCTCTAATTTCCATGGAGTCACCCTACAGTGGTAGCCCCAGACAATGGGTTTAGCTCAGGTGGGTCACTTCAGTGGTATCTTCTAAGTTTCTGTCTACAAAGAACTTCCAGCTCTGTGATAAATGTATTTCTCTACGTAATTCAGTAAATGTAACACCTCCACTCCACTTCTACTACGAACACAGTTAGAGTCTGGGCAAAGTGCCCGCTGGGACAAATGGATTTTGCAGAGTGTTAGTGCAGCCGCTGGGCTGGCAGCTCTGGTCCTCATTTCAAAGGGACAGGAAGAGGTGGAAGTTCTAGCCCAGCGACTCTCATGGGGTAAAGGAAGACACTGCTGGGTCTCCAGCATTGAGGACATGTTTAATCAAGCAGCTGTTCAGAGCAGTCAACAGGACAAATGACCCCTTCCTGCTCCCAGAGCCTTGATTTCAGATCAAGGAGTAACAGGAACAGTTCAAAAGCCAGAGATCGTCCACTAAAGAGCTTCCATGTTGCAGGGCCCACTTCCTTGCAGTAGGATTCCATAGGCTTCACACTCACCTCCAGCATCCTGGACCGACGGATGGTGATGTGAGTGACATGCGGGGAGGCAGAGCTGGTTTCCACCAGCCCCAGTTTCTCCTTCTCCTTGGTAACCATGGTTCGAAACAGGAGAACTCTCTAAAATGAACAGAGGCGGGACCAGAAAACAGGGTCAGCAACTGATGATTCCATAAAAACACCCTGCAAAAATGACTGAAACTGAAGTTAGATAAGATGCAAGCAGAATGGGATGTCTTAACATGTGCTACCGGTTAGAGTGTCCTGTGAGAACAGAAGCATTCCCTGGAACAGTTATGGGAATTAGAAATATAGCTGAATACACATCAAGCAAAAAACATTCCGGAAAGAGTGGTCTGCCTGCAGCTAGGGTCCAGCTAGGAATGGCCTATGAGAAAATCCTCCTCAAGGCTGGGTGTGGTGGCTCATGCCTGTAATCCCAGCTTGGGAAGCCAGGGTGGGCGTATTACCTGAGGTCAGGAGTTCAAGACCAGTCTGGCCAACACGGTGAAACCCCGTCTCTACTAAATACAAAATATGAAAATTAGCCAGGCATGGTGGCGTGCGTCTGTAGTCCCAGTTACTTGGGGGGTTGAGGCAGGAGAATCGCTTGAACCTGGGAGGCAGAGGTTGCAGAGGGCCAAGATCGTGCCACTGCACTTCAGACTGGGGGACACAGCGAGACTCTGTCTCCAAAAAAAAAAAAAAAAAAGAAAAGAAAAGAAAAAACATCCTCCTCATTCAGTCAATAACCCACTATAAAAACTTGATGGCAGAACAAGTTATAGAGACTTCTTTATCTAGCTGTGCCTGCTTTAAGGGAAATCAATATTATGAATCCTAAGAACAAAAATAATTCAAAGATAATTTTTTCTACGGTCAGAGAATTTAAAAATGACCCTACAGTATAAAGCTCCCTGACCTTTCAATCTGCCTCCTATGTGCCTTCAAGCCTACCACAGTCCCACAAGTAGTATTTCTCAATTACTACTTGAAAAGAACCCTCTCTCCTTATTTGTAAAATTCTGCTAAACCTCTTTAGAAGAGCATGACTCTTTGCCCCATCCTGGGCTCGAGAATCAGTACCCTAATACCATTTGAATAAAGTCAGCTGAATGAATACATAAATTCAACCACAGCTGTTTTTTTAAAAATGGGAATCTCGGCCGGGCACGATGGCTCACGCCTGTAATCCCAGCACTTTGGGAGGCTGAGGCGGGCGGGTCACCTGATGTCGGGAGTTCGAGACCAGCCTAAACAACAGGGAGAAACCCCCAACTCTACTAAAAATACAAAATTAGCCAAGCGTGGTGGCACATGCCTGTAATCCCAGCTACTCGGGAGGCTGAGGCAGGAGAATGGTGTGAACCAGGGAGGCAGAGATTGCAGTGAGCCAAGATCGCACTGCTGCACTCCAGCCTGGGTGATAGAGCGAGACTCCATCTCAAAAAAAACACAAAAAACAAACAAACAAAAAAACAAACAAAAAAAGGGAATCTCCCCCAAAGTCAAGCGCTTTATTAAATATAAGAACAGTAGCAGCCGGGCGTGGTGGCTCACGTCTGTAATCCCAGCACTTTGGGAGGCTGAGGCGGGCGGATCATCTGAGGTCAGGAGTTCGAGACCAGCCTGACCAACAGGGAGAAATCCCAACTCTATTAAAAATACAAAATTAGCCGGGCGTGGTGGTGCATGCCTGTAACCCCAGCTACTCAGGAGGCTGAGGCAGGAGAATGGAGTGAACCCGGGAGGCGGAGCTTACAGTGAGCCGAGATTGCACCACTGCACTCCAGCCTGGGCGATACAGCGAGACTCCGTCTCAAAACAAAAAAAAAACAACAAAACAAAACGAAACAAAAATGGGAATCGCCCCCAAAGTCAAGAGCTTTATTAAATACAAATGACAGTAACAGCTGGGTGCGGTGGCTCATGCCTGTAATCCCAACACTTTGGGAGGCTGGGGTGGAGGGATTACCTGAGGTCGGGAGTTCGAGACCAGCCTGACCAACAGGGAGAAACCCCCAACTCTACTAAAAATACAAAATTAGCCGGGTGTAGTGGCGCATGCTGTAATCCTAGCTACCCGGGACGCTGAGAGGCAGGAGAATTGCTTGAACCCGGGAGACGGAGGTTGTAGTGAGCCGAGATCGCACCATCGCACTCCAGCCTGGGCAACAAGAACAAAACGCTCTCAAAAAAAAAAAAAAAAAAAAAAAAAAACAGGAAAAACCTTAATAATAGTAACAATAATAGGAAATACTATATGCCAGTGGGGGCTAGTACATTTTCATTTAATTATTATGTTAACTCTCTTAAGCAAATATGGTTGTAACAAAAAAAGCAATGTCAACAGCCCCTTAAGAAGAAAGGGGGTGGGCCGGGTGCAGTGGCTCACGCCTGTAATCCCAGCCCTTTGGGAGGCCAAGGCAGGCGGATCACGAGGTCAGGAGATCGAGACCATCCTGGCTAACATGGTGAAACCCCATCTCCACTAAAAATACAAAAAATTAGCTGGACATGGTGGCGGGCGCCTGTAGTCCCAGCTACTTGGGAGGCTGAGGCAGGAGAATGGCGGGAACCCAGGAGGTTGTGGTGAGCCGAGATCGCGCCACTGTGCTCCAAACTGGGCGACAGAGTGAGACTCTGTCTTTTTAAAAAAAAAAAAAAGAAGAAGAAGAAAGGGGATGGTATTGAGTGGAGGAACTACTGTTCAGTGAAGCATCTCGCTGAGGCTGGTTGACAGGTCTAGACCTGACAGGACTGACGTGCTCTGAGTAGAACCAAAAGCCCTGAGAGGTTCCAGGGCCATGCAGAAGAGAGGGGACAGACTGGGGACACAGGGAGGGAGGCTGGCGATAGGAATGAAGGGTGCCACTATCTCTCCTCTCTATGGCAGGGGAACAGTAGCACTTTTGAGAACAGGTGTTTTAGTCATGTGGAGTCGTGTAGTTTGTGACACAACTACTTCCTATGACCCTAAATCTTTGGCATGGCCACGTGAAGGGGTGCTGTTTGGTGATACACAGGCAGAAGGCGAGTTACATCTGGGTCAATCCAGCATGGGGGTGGAGACAGCAGAAGACACAGAAACAGAACTAAAGAGACAGAAGTGACCACAGAAAGCCTGGATAGGGCTCTGGATTTCTATGGGGCATGGAAGAAGGTCTTGAGGCAAGCTTATCCAGGCTGCAAGGGCTGGGCAACCTCAGCGACTGCAGTGGACAGCTGGGTACGGCTCATTCTCTCCATTCTACACATGAAGAAGACCTTATTCATCCAAGGCTACACAGTTGGTGGGCAGGGGGCTGGAATGAAATCCAAAGCCCACACACAGCCCCCGATACTACACAGCCCCTGCCCACCCCACACCGCTTAGGCCTTCTGGGTAAAAGCAAAAGGCAGAGAGGCCTTAAGGCCCAGCCAGCGGATGAGTCACACATAAACAAGTAAAAGCAATGTTAAGAGGGTGCAGAAAATGAAGTGCTGTACATGTGAGCCAGGCAGAGCTGAGGCTTTAACAAATGTTAAGGAAAACAAGAGAGGCATTATAGTGAAATCAAGAACAAGGCGGAGGGTCAATATTTAGGGCAGATGGTATAATGGTAACAGAGCAGAGAGAGCCTGTTACCCTCCTGTGTGCTCCAGCAAGAATATTTCAATGGCAGAGGGCAGCACACACGCCATCAGGGGGAGCCTGAAGCTTGAGATGGGCAGAGCGGCAACAGGACAGCCTGGCTACTCTGAACACACCAAACCTTAGATACTCCTTCCGGACCTGCAATCACGGAGCAGGAAGGGGCAGGAGATGAAGAGGGCCCCATTTTCTCAAGGGAGAAAATTTTATGAACTAAGGACAAACAACCTTGATGACATATTTAAGCAAAATTCCCAAAAGAAAAAAAAATGTGAGGATTACCATATACCCTGGACATAAAAGTCATTCCAATTTATCTCAGTGGTTCCCAAACTTCCTTATTCACAGCACCTCTATCATTGCAGTAACTTTTTTTCATGGTACTCCTAGGCCAAAAGAAATCCCTAGCGGTCCCATTTACTAGGTAATTAGGTCCCAAATATTTATGTCCTAAGACCTCAGTTACTATATTTTACAAATGCACCTGCTTTGAAATATAAAATACTTTTATTTCGTTCTTACAAGCCAGCTTTGCAATCATCATTAAAAAAATGTAGTGCAATCTCATGCTGAAACCACGAACTACTCTGAACTAGTAGTTCATGTGGTGTCTCACTGTGTTCCCCTCAGAAATCTAAAATATCCTGCAGCACCTCCAGTGGCCACAGCACACGTGAACCAGAGAGAAACAGAGCGGAGGGTCTAGACTATGTGTTATGGGAATGCTATGGTCAGAGGCTGATTTCACAGACACTCAGGTCTAGAATGAGGGGCTGCATTTTAAACCAGACACTACCAAACCAGATAAGGCCCAGGAGATGAAGTCTGGAGCCTATTTCAAACAAAGATGAGGTGGAGAGGCTGATACTACACTTGGAAAACACAAGCCCCAGCGGCAAACGGGAGCTGCCAACAGATCACAGAAGATAAGAGAAGCCACTTTTAGGGGTTGTTCAAGGACCAAAGGGTATAAGTTACTGAGAAGCACAGTTCATGATGAGGAAGAATGTTCTATCTTCTGGAAACGTAAAGCCACAGAACGGCCTGCTTTGCAAAGCTGTGCATTTCCTATTGGAAGCAAGGTCAGGGACATCAGAGCAGGTGCCCCCGCAAGGAGGGCACATTTGATTAAGTAATCACCATAAGGCCCTTCACTTCTGAGAGTTTGCCAAGTGCAGTAAGAATTTAAACAGCCACATTGTTTGCACATCACTGCTTGAGGGGAAAGAATAGCAACCATAAGTATTAAAGTCAAGGACAGAACAGTATCAAGACAGCAGTGAGGATGAAATACCTCTGAAAATGAGATCTAATTTATAAAATGTGATTTATGCTCTTTTCTAAAATATGTCTACTTCATTAAAAGAAGAAAAGAAAACAGAACAGGAGAAAATAAAGGACATAACCTAGACTCCTAGAAGCCTCTTCTGAGAGGAGCAGAGTGTTGTCACAGCATCAGACATTTCCAGAGCACCTGCCACTCATCAGGGACATGAGCCATGCTTGCCACCCTCATTTCCTGGATGCTCCTGCCACAGCCCAACCCTCCCCAAGTCTCTCTCATCCCCCGGGTGTGCGGCACTCTCCTGGTTTCCCTCCTTCCCTCCTTGTGCTGGCCCTCTGTGGGACGGGTCCTGCAGGGCTCTGCCTCAGTGCCCTGGACTTCTTACTCCGTCTGACTCCCCGACCACCTCGCCCAGACTATGGTGGGAGTCAGGAGATTTGGGTGCTGTCTGACTCCCTGACCACCTCACCCAGTCTATGGGGGCAGTCAGGACATTTGGGTGCTCTCCCCACACAGGCTCCTCCCTCCCGAATGTCAGACCCCCTATCCAATGGTTTCCAGGAGCCACAGACATCTCACATCCTACCTGCTCAATGCTGAACTCACCACCATGTTCCAGTCCTGCTTTTACCTGTGCCTCCACCTCAGGAAACACCCCCCAAGCACCCAAGCCAGACACCTAAGCATCACCTGAATTCTTCCTTTCCTTCCCCTCGGGATGTGAACATTCTCCAAGGCCTCCTTAAAAATATCTTGACTTGGTCATCTTTTGACTCCCAGGGCCCACGCCACCCTAGTGCAGGCCAGCTTGCTTTAACACCCCAGCCTCTAGCCAGCCCTCCACGCTGCAGCCAGGATGACCTTCCTGAAGTATGGCTCTGACCAGGTGCCTCCTAAGCTTCCAGCCCTCTGGTGGCTTTGCATAAAGCCCCTGATCCCAGCCTCAGTTTCTTTTTTTTTTTT
>NW_016806995.1:948897-1051670 GCF_001698545.2 Rhinopithecus bieti
TTTGTAGAGACGGGGTTTCACCGTATTAGCCAGGATGGTCTCGATCTCCTGACCTCGTGATCCGCCCGTCTCGGCCTCCCAAAGTGCTGGGATTACAGGCTTGAGCCACTGTGCCCGGCCCCTCTTTTTTTTTTTTTGAGATGGAGTCTCACTCTGTCGCCCAGGCTGGAGTGCAGTGGCCAGATCTCAGCTCACTGCAAGCTCTGCCTCCCGGGTTTACGCCATTCTCCTGCCTCAGCCTCCCGAGTAGATGGGACTACAGGCGCCCGCCTCGTCGCCCGGCTAGTTTTTTGTATTTTTAAGTAGAGACAGGGTTTCACCGTATTAGCCAGGATGGTCTCGATCTCCTGACCTCGTGATCCGCCCGTCTCGGCCTCCCAAAGTGCTGGGATTACAGGCTTGAGCCACCGCGCCCAGCCTCCAGCCTCAGTTTCTAAGGTCCTCTTGCTCTAGCTCCTACTACCCTCCTCGGCTTCCTCTCTTGACCCCATCCTTTCTATTCTCTCCAGCCACACTGCACATTTGGCTCTCCAACAGCACCTCATCCTCTCTCACTCAGCCTTTCAACCCACTCAGTCTTTCAACGCTGTCCACTTTTGCCTGTGGGACCCTTTCCTGACCCAATCCCCTCCCTCCAGCTGGTCAGGTCCCGCACCTGGGCTGCCACTCCACCAGAATCGCCAGTTCACTCTGTCTTCTCCAGCTGTGTACCCCAGCACTTGGTGTAACCCCACCACAGAGTACCAGCAACCACCGTTTCCTTGTGCTGAATGAATGATTCTACTTAGTCACCTCCAATGGCTATAGCAAGGATGGAAAGGCAGGAACCACGTGAGGGAACAGAAAGACACACTGGGGCCCAGCTCTGAGTGCAACTCACGTTTTTGTGAGGAATGACATGTGGGATGTACTGCAGGATCAACTGTGCCCGTTTTCTGTCCCTGTCGAGTTCTTGGAAGAGCACGCTAGGTTTGAGATCCCTTGAGAAGAAAGACATGGGTTTGGGAGAATTAAAAGAAGAAATCATCCTCTAGTGCGAGGCTGGGAAGCGACACCATGTGGGCCACATGCAGCCTGCTGCCTGTTTCAAGAGTCTGATGGGAACAGGACCACACTCATTCATACATGTATAGCCTATGGCAGCTTTTGTGCTGCAAGAGCAGAGTTGAGTAGCTACAACAGAGACTATCTGGTCCACAAAGCCTAAAGGCATCTGGCCCTTTACAGAAAAAGTTTGCCAGTCCCTGCTCTAGTGCCACAGCTTCGGCAGTTGCCATAAAGTTTGAGCTCCTTAATAACAATGTGGATATGCACCTATGTTCAGTTGTGATAGGAGGATTTTCCCCACCCCATTACCCTCCAAAAAACCTAAAAGCAGTTTTTACCCTAGTAATTCTGCTAATAAAAACTGCCTTTTACTTCTCATGCTCCGTTGCTCAGCTCAGCTAAAAGACCTCTTCCTAGTTTGGATGAGAAATGTATGCTAAATATAATCTGGCTCTGTCGCCATTAACTAACTCTAATCATATTTGGTGTAAACATCTCTTAACAGAAGTGTCCTGACAGGTGCTTCATAGGGACAGCAGCTCTCTTTACACAAATGAACAGACAAAATGAAGCAGAGGGAAAAAGTCCTCTCTGCCCTAGAACAAGAGTGCTGAGTGCTCGGGCAGTGTGCCGGAGCAGGCTGGCTTCCATGGAGCCCTCCTCACCCCTGGAGCTCACTTTCGCAGCCAGTGGTCCTCGGGGGCGAAGCGCCGCCGGCAGTCCCGCTCATACAGCACCATCAGCCACCCGTGGACAGACTGGAACAGCTCCAAGGTCTCGCCCTTGGCGTTCTCTGTGGGACAAACAAACAGGAAAGTCAGAGGAGGAGTCAGAGCCAGAGAGCAGGGGGAGGATAGCTCTTGTCTTCTGCAGTTGTCATTAAGTCCTTGATCTCCCTCGCTCCGAATTATATGTGGACCCGAAGGAATTAAAAGGCACCCTGGGTACGTGCTAAGTGTCTGCAGGGCCTGAGTGCCTCTTAGACAAAATCACTCATGCTGCCTCCCACAAGTGTGTCATCTGAAGGGCCTTTTTAATCTAAGGAGCTTTGTCCTGAACAATTGGAGACACTTTGGGAGGTGGACTCTCATCTCAAGTGTGCACTGGCACATGTTTTATCTTCATGGAAATCAAACGGAAGAATCAACAGGAGATTCAGGGCAAAATTAATCATCATTAATAATCCTTGACACATACATGCAAATCCTGAAGGGAGCCTGGGAGAGCAAGACTTATATAACCACACCACTATCTTAAGAGGTCACAGATAGGGAAGAAAGAAAATTTCCAATTATGGGAATATAAGTGCACCTTTTATTAACTTGGATAGACAGTAAAGCTAAGAATCAGTTGATGCTATAGACTCTTTGGCCTCCCTGGGTGCAGCATCAACCAAACAACAGCAGACACCTTTTATCTTACCTACGATTCCATCCCAGATCATCTTAAACACAAAGGAATTCAGAAAAGAGGAGATGGTGACCAGCTCTTCCAGTTTGAATGAAATCTGTTCTTCATAAACTTCAATGTCATCAAGGATTCTAAATCAGAGAGAAAATTACCCAGAATTCCACACTGAAAAAAGGCGAAGAGAAAAAAATCTGTACTGCTTAATAAACAAAATAAACAAGGTTGAGAAATAAGCTTTATCTTGTACAGATACTTACTGTAAAATCTACAGATAAAACGATATGATGTCATCGGGGGAAAGGGGAGGGAGAGCCTTAGGACAAATACCTAATGCATGTGGAGCTTTAAACCTAGATGACGGGGTGATAGGTGCAGCAAACCACCACAGCACATGTATACCTGTGTAACAAACCTGCACTTTCAGCACATGTATCCCAGAACTTAAAGTAAAATAAAAGAAAAAGAAAAAGAAAAAAAATGATATGATGTCTAGGATTTGCTTCAAAATAATGTGGGAGAGAAGAGCAGGTGGGCATTTGGATGAAGCAAAACTGGCTGTGAGTTGGTACTGCTAAAGCTGCTAATGGGCACAGGAGAGTTCATTATATCATCCTTTCTACTTTCTATTAATTTGAAATCGACCATAGTAAAAAGTTTAAAAATACAACTAAGAAAAAATCTGTACTCTATATTTTTCTTATTCACAAGAATCTGACTGTGACACTTTCTTAATTCACACCTCAATTCACGCCTTCCTCATTCACGTCTGCATATCAAGGAACGTTGACCGAGAGTTGATGCTTACTGAGGAAAGCTGTAGAATCTTATTCAATATCTAAGACACATACTACTGATACTTAGTAGGCATTTAGTAAGCATTTGTGAGTAAATGAATGTTTGAAAGAACATATGAAGACGAGCCGTTTAAGACAGCTCTATCTGAACATTTCCTAACACTGCTCCATACACTAGAATAAGATTCACTCTTGGCTTACCCCTTACCCAGTGATTAAGGATGTCTTCACCAGCAGCTAGACCCCTGCTCTTGCCTCCAACTGCTCAGTGAGTTCCTCCATGATCCTCACCTAATCTGCCACCTACATGTCCCTGATCCTCTCCTGCTAATGTCTTCCAGCCTGAACATAACTGCCTGAGGTACATTCTACCTTATAATTCTTCACCAACCTTTTGGGAAAAGGTGGAATGAAAAGAATACCAAACACACAAGGAGACGCATAAGCTTAAAAACCAAAGGAACTAAATGGGACTAATGTTTGTTAATTTCCCACTCTGTGCCAGGCACTGCACTAAGTATTTGATGCTCTTTTTTTTCACTTACCCTCTATTGAACCAGTAATATT
Source organism: Rhinopithecus bieti (assembly GCF_001698545.2). Classification (NCBI taxonomy): domain Eukaryota; kingdom Metazoa; phylum Chordata; class Mammalia; order Primates; family Cercopithecidae; genus Rhinopithecus; species Rhinopithecus bieti. Next base: position 952,716 of record NW_016806995.1, read on the forward strand.
CTCTCCATTCTAATAAGGAAATGGAGACTCAAAGAGGTTAAGAAACTTGCTCAAGGTTGGCTTGATAATAATAAGAGCCAACAAGTATTGAACTCATCCTATGTGCAAGGGACTGTGATAAGCACTTTCCAATAATTATCTCTTTTAATCCCTACCATGTGCCTAAAAGGTACATGCTATTGTTATTCCCATTTACAGATGAGTCAACTGAGTCTCAGAGACATTGCATCCTTGATCCCTTGCCCAGGGTGTCCTGAGATCTGCTCAGCAAGGATCTGCACCCTGGCTCTTTGACTTTGGAATTTTTCAGGAATCTAGCTAGCACAGTGAATAAATCGCTGAGCCATGATCTAAACCCATCTCCAGGAGACCCCAAGCCACAGTCAGTAGTACCGATCAGCTTCCTTGAAAAGATGGGAACTTTTAACTCCCAGGGACCCACCCTAACAACTGCTGAACTTTTACTGCATGCTGCTCACTTGGTAAATGGCCAGTTCTTACAATGCCCTGCCACACAGGTCCAAATGTTTGCAGTAATCACATTAGCAATGACTTCCTTACTGACACTGTATTTTGGTCTCTCCATATTCTAGGAAAAAATTCAGTACCACAGCAGTCAACCTACGTGATGAGGTGCCGCGAACAGTCACAGAACAGCATCAGCATGGCCAAGAGTTGCTTGGACTCTTCAGTGTCGTTGTTCAGGCATTCCAAGAAGAGCTTTAACCCTCCGTGGGGCCCAAGCTCACAGATAAATGCCCACAGTTTGGGCAGCAGGTCATCAAGGTAAGTGAGACCTGGAAAAAAGACAGAGAAACCTAAGCTTCAGGTGGAGACTCCACCTGGTCTGTTATTTCTCCTATCCAGTGGGAAAACAAAACACTTAAACCTATTTATGAGCATTTAATGCACGTGAGAAGAAGGTGGGATTGTGGAGAAAAGCATTATCACCATGAGAATAACAATAAGAGCCAATAGTTAGTGGGTGCTGACTACGTGCCAGGCACCATTCTAAGCACTCTGTATGTATTGTTTGCTTTCCACTTTCTGAGGCCCAGCGTTATCCCCATCTTATACAGGAGGAAACTGAAGCACAGAGAGGTTAAATAATTGGCCCCAAATCACACAGCCTATATGTCAGAGCCAAGAATAGAACTCAGGTCTGACTTAGCATTATGCTTTAAATCAGGGATCAGCAATTTGTTTCAGGAAACAGCCAAAGAGTAAATATTTTTAGGCACTGTGGGCCACAAGGTCTCTGCTGTTAAATTAAATCTAGCCAAGTTTGAGCAAAAAACAATTCATCCATCAGGCAGCCCTCAGAACCAGAAGACGTTCAGACAGCTCCAGTCCGCATTCTGGGCAGGCAACATTTAGGGGCAAAACTGAAGTGAGGTACAGAGACAATTTGATTGGTTACACCTCGGCTTTGCCTTATTTGAATGTGGTCTGATCAGATGGCCACCTGTGATTGACTGAAGCTAGGCTGCTGTGATTGGCAGCTATTTGTTACAAAAATACTGAATACTCCTAAGTTAGACTTCTAGTCAGTTTACACACTAAGTTAGGCTGCAGTTCCTTATCTAAGGACTCCAAATATGGAAGCATCCTCAGGCCAAATTTAGTCTAACACTGTTAAAACTACTCAGTGCTACCAATACAGCACAAAAGCGGCCACAGACAATGTGTAAAGAAACAGATTTGGCAGCCCGGTGCGGTGGCTCACGCCTGTAATCCCAGCACTTTGGGAGGCCAAGGTGAGTGGATCACCTGAGGTCAGGAGTTTGAGACCAACCTGGCTAACATGGTGAAACCCTGTCTCTCCTAAAAAATACAAAAATCAGCTGGGCATGGTGGCCAGCACCTGTAATCCCAGCTACTCAAGAGGCTGAGGCAGGAGAATTGCTTGAACCTGGGAGGCAGAGGTTGCAGTGAGCCGAGATCACGCCATTGCACTCTAGCCTGGGTGACAAGAGTGAAACTCCGTCTCCAAAAAAAAAAAAAAGACAGAAAGAAACATTTGGCTCTGTTCTAGTAAAAATTCATTGACAAAAACAAGTAGTGGGCTGGATTTGGCCCCCCCACAGTAGTCTGCTGACCCCTGCCTTAAACCATCTTGCAGGCTCACCACCTTTGGCAAAGCTTCCCCCCATCTACCTCTATTATTCTACTTATGTTACAAGTGGAAATGCAGTCAATGACTGTGGTAGGATGCTCTGAAATTACAAAAATGGAACCCTGAGGAAGCAAAAGGGGACACAGAGGACATTCTAAGTTTGTTTCCTCATGGCTACAAGGCATCAGACACACAGGCCACATCACTGATATAGTTTACATCTAATAACGCAGCTATTGACTTAGAACGGCTGGATCTGAAATGCCATGTATCACTGAATATACAGTAAGGTGTGTTTCTCAGAAAAGCACAGTCACCTTGTATTTGAGCCCTTATACCTTTCATCTTATAGGGTACTCTCTGAATTATTTAGTTTTCAATACAGAACTGTTTGGGGAAAGTATATTAGCCAGCAGTGGGATTTGGGGGAACTCTACCAGTGCTACTGAAGGATGCTTAGAGGGTGAACTGAAGGAATTCTAAAGGAGGCCAAGAATTGTACCAATTTAGTGATTATGCCTAGAGCTTAGACCTCACATTTTCAAGGGTACGAGGATGTGGTTATAAAGAAGCCTTTAGAAGCAAGACTTTCTTGATCTGTTGATGATTACATAGATGCCCCACTCATAACTAGTCTTTCAACTGTCCATGTTATATCAAACATACTCAAGAATGTGGAAATCTCACAATTCAAAAACAGGTTAAAATAGAAACAGAGGAAACAGTTACACTGTGGAGATCACAACTATACTCCTATAGGATAAAAGAAGAAAAGCAAGTGTCCTCGAGTTCTGTATAAAGGACTCACGTAGTGCAGACTAGAATACTCATAGCATCACACACTGATTCAACAAGGGCTGCATATCAAGCCATTTAGACAGAGATGGAGACAGTGGCCCTGGCAGAGCAATGGCAGACAGACCAGCAGTGGCGCCAGTGCTGTCAGATGCGTGTGAGGAGCACAGACACTTCCTAAGTTGTCAGCAGAAAAACAACAGTATTTTAAAAACAAGTGTTATTTTCTATAATCTTAGTTGCTAAATAGACTGAATATCAAACATACACTTTAGTTTATCTTCATCCTTAAAGTGTATATTTTCAAGTTGACTAAAAAACCTGTATTTGGATTCTCTCACTTGGGAAAGAGCTTCAATGTGAGCTCATTTAAAAAGCTGGACACAAGCCATAACCCCAAACTCCTCTCACTCAAGATGCTGCCCAAACCCTCAGGTGCTGGGGTGCCCCAGGTATGGTCTTGCCCCTTCTCTGCTCCCTCTGCTCATCTTTGGGAAATCTGCCCTAGGCTGAAAGCCCATGGCATTACACTCCATCTCTCAGCTGATGCTCCCAGAGTGTCACCTCTGCCAGCATGCCTGGCAGGCCCCTTTCCCTCGTCACAGCCACAACACAACAGACTCCCCACAGGCCCTACCCCCTGGTCTTCCCCAGCTCAGCAAATAGTGCTACTATCCACACAGGTGGTTGGGCCAACAACCTGGTATCTTCTTTAAACCCCTTGGTCCTCACGCTCCCAAATCCAAGCTACCAGTAAGATCCCTATCTTCTACCTCTAAAACAAATCTAAATCCTCCTGTCTTAATCTCCATTGCTACTACACTAGGCCAATGGCTTTCAATCAGGAATGACTTTGCTTCCCAGGAGGCATCTGGCTGAATGCCAAATGTGAAGATATGTTTGGCTGTCACAGCTGGTTGGGAAGGTGCCACTGGCATCTATGAGTAGGGACCAGGGCTGCTAAACATCCCAAAACACAAAAGACAGCCCCTCACGACAAAGAATGGTCCAGCCCAAGATGTCCGTAATGCTGAGGCTGAGAAATCCTGCTGCAGCCCAAGCCAACATCGTCTCTCAGCATTTTCATTTTCACAGTGCCCATTGTTATATGAGACCTACTTTTTACTTGCTTATTTTTGGTCTCCCCACTACTTGAATACAATCCCCTTGAGAACGAAGAACTTGGCTGTCTCGTTCACCTCTGTATCCTCAGTGCCTGGCACACAGGGGCGCTCAATAAATATTTGAAGAATGGATAAGTGTGAAAGAGAAGCAGTGATTTATGATGCTAAAAAATGTAAAATGCAGCAGAGAAGTTCTTAATCCTTCATGTAACAAAAGGCTTTCACAGTTTACAAAGGCCTTTTGTACTTGTAAGACCAATTCATAACAACTGTGCTGCAACCTAAAAGCCCGTGTTGCCCAGTTCTGTGCTCAGAGGGGACTCTCCTCCATGTTAAGCTAAAAAGGCAAATGCTGGGCATATCCACGTGATGAGATACTATGCAGCCAATAAAGATAAGGTTTTCAAAGAATTTGTGACATGGTAAAATGATTACTGGAAAGGAAAGGATATCGCCATATATTTCAATTTAAATATATTTATTTTATATGTGCAGTACACTCAGGCACAGTTGATTGTTTTGGATTATGGAATTAAAAGTAGTTTTTTTTTTTTTTTTTTACAACTGTATCCTTTTGTTTTTTTACTCAGAAAACATAAAACTTTTAAAAGTAAATTGTACTTCATAATTAAGAGTCACAAAACAGGAATGAGATGGAAGTGCTTATGACTGAGGTTAGCATGAGCAATTTAACTGAGGTGGATCAATTTCTAAGAGGAACAGCTCAAAAAACACCCTCCTTCAGAATCTATTTTCTGAGTCAAAAAAGCCAGAAAAAAACATCAACTTTTGCTAAGACGAACTGCCAAATGTGAGAGGTGTAGAATATGCCTTGGGGACTGCGAACCTGTGAGTATCTGCAGCCGGATCTGTGTGAGAGTTGTCAGCGAGGTCTGGTAGAGGACACAGATGTTGCAAACCTTTTGGACTTCTGCAGAGTCGACCCGTTTACCCCCAACAGGCCTGAGAATATTCCGGACTGATGCCGATTTTTGAAAAGCACGCTTTAGGAGACCTGGCATGCAGAAAAGAAGACATGTGAGCAGCAGCTCAGCCAGCTGCCAAATCCCACCCTGGAAAAGGAAGAGCATTTCAATAAAGCTCTAAACACACCGCCAGGCCAGACAGTGGGGCAACTCACTCAATTTAAGGCATTTCTTTGGGATAAATTAGAAAAACATTAACAACAGGTTTTTAGGTGTAATCCAAAGATCTCTTCTGAATATCCAAAAATTTCTCAGAATAAGCTAGGCATATTCAGATCTTACATAGGATTCTTACACTGGAAATCACCAAATTTCAAAACCCACAATGGTAAAAATTCAGAGGACTATATTAGGGGAAGAGGGGCCCTGGCTACATCTCTATTTTCTGTGCCTTTAGAGGGAAGTAAGGCATGACCACCTCTAGTTCTGACACCTGGTTTTGAATGATATTCTACCTTTGTTTTCAATCTTCCCATTGATATCCTGCTGGAGTTACATTTGCTGAGTCCATGCTTACTGCTAGCTATGAGACAGAGTTTTGCAACACACTGAGGAGCAGAAGAACAGACACCCTGAACCTGAAAACCCACCACAGGCAGGTAACTCTGTCAAATTATGCGTTAGTGGCCTTTCCATAACTTTTTATGAGTGTGCAACAAGAACCTTCCCATGGAACCCATTACTGACCCTGCGACAGGAAAGCCACTGAAGTGCTAGCCCCGCCTGTGGTTCAGTGAGTGGCTCCTTTATAAGGAGTCCCACATGGGAGATTAATTTTCTTAAGAACTCAGAAAAGCTCTACTTCTAAGAAATTAGAAGAAAGCATCCACAGATCCCTTTTCATATTGGTTTCTGAAACATTTCATGTTCGTTCACCACCAAACTGAAGTTCACAGGTAGCCACAGTGGCCCTAATGGAACATATGTGTGTGGATATGCTTTTATGACCCAATCTTGATTGTGTTCACCTATTTCTATTTCCCCAATCCTTGTTTTCTATTCCTATGTATTTTTTGTTTTGCTATATATGAACTTAGTGACTTAACAAGCCTCAAAATTGTTGTGGAACAAGCTAGAAGCCAGGTGTGATGGCTCATGTATGTCATCCCAGCACTTTGGGAGGCTGAGGTGGGCGGATTGCTTGAGGTCAGGAATTGGAAACAAACCTGGGCAACAAGGTAAGGCCCCCATCTCTACAAAAGAAAAAAAAAAAAATTAGCCAGGCATGGCAGTACACGCCTTTAGTCCCAGCTATTATACTTGGGAGGCTGATGTGGGAGGATCACCTGAGCCTAGGAGTTAGATGCTGTAGTGAGCTATGATTGTGCCACTGCACTGCAGCCTGGGTGATACAGTGAGACTCTGTCTCTAACAACAAGAACAACAACAACAAAAACAAAGTTAGAACATCCCACAAACACAGTGGAACATCCACACAGGAAGAAACAGGAGCTACACTTTAGCCAAGCGGAGCGACAGGGTCGGGCCTGCTCCCACCACTCACTCTTCACTGGGAGAACATTCTGGGGGGATGCTGGCTGCGCGTGGGCTGGCTCCTGGCTCTCTAGCAGCTTCTTACTCAGGATGTCACAGAAGAAGATCCGGATCAGAGGCACCCCCCACAGGAACTGCAGCTGTTTGGTGATCAAGTGCATTGACTCATTAAGGCTAGGAGAGAGCAGAGGAGACCTGGTCTGTCAGTTCCACCTGATGCAGGGCATTTCATTTCAGGTTCCACCTGATGCAGGGCCAGCCCACACAGCTCCTAACAGCTTTCCTCTGGGAGCTGGAGCTAGGACCTGGCACTCAACATGGCAAAGAAGATTACAAAAATAAAAAGTGAAACTAACAAATCATTGCTGAGGGTCTGGTATGTCAAGGGCATTGACTCTTCGTCTTGTCTGCTTTCCCCAGGTCCCCAGGCTCCATGAGTCACACTCTTCTTGAAGACACTTGCTACCACCCAGGTGACAAAAACAATCTTGTACTCACTGCACGGCCTCCCTCCTCACAGCTGGCCTGCAGGTGGTGGGGGGCCAAATCGAGATGACTTAGCAGCCTCCTCAGTGTTTCCATGCCTTCCAGGGGCTCCCTGCCTGACTCCACACTGCACTCAGCATCCCTCAAATTCCTGGAATCTGCTGTCACCTTCCTGCTCAAGAAGATGAGGTGACACCCCTCCCTACTGGTTCCCACATTGATCATCATATTGTTTTTTTTTTTTTTTTTTTTTTTTTTTTTTTTTTCTGAGACGGAGTCTCGCTCTGTCGCCCAGGCTGGAGTGCAGTGGCCGGATCTCAGCTCACTGCAAGCTCCGCCTCCCAGGTTCACACCATTCTCCTGCCTCAGCCTCCCGAGTACCTGGGACTATAGGTGCCTGCCACCTCGCCCGGCTAATTTTTTGTATTTTTTTTTAGTAGAGACGGGGTTTCACCGTGTTAGCCAGGATGGTCTCGATCTCCTGACCTCGTGATCCGCCCGTCTCGGCCTCCCAAAGTGTTAGGATTACAGGCTTGAGCCACCGCGCCCGGCCGATCATTATATTGTTAATAGCCACCAACCCTGAGCACGGCCAGGCCTGCTGGTAGGTGATTTACATGCATTATCTCATTCAATCCTTCTAGAAAGCCCTATCAAAGGGACGGTGAAAATTATCCCCAGGTTTCAGATGAGGAAAGCGAGGCAAAGCAAGTCGTCCAAGTCCCTCCAAGAAGAGGAAGTGGAGCAGAGAGCAGGCTGCCTGCGAAGGTGCTGCTCTGCTTCGCTTACCTCCCACAGCCTCCTGACTCTCAGCACCTCCACCCCATCCTCTTCAGGCTGGGGTGTCACGCTGCCGCAGGCTGTTCCCTAGCAATGAGTCTTTTTTAACTAGATAGGACCCAGGGATGTCACTCAGTTACAAAAAAGAGCAAATTTGGGGATTTCCTCCCCTGGCCTTTAGTTTTCTGCTGCCAGGCACCCCATGCCTTGAGCAGATACGTGAACAAGAAAACAGGTGGGCAGCAGAGCTGGTTTCTCTCCAGAAACCACTTTATCTCAGCTCAGGTAGATGTTTCAAATTCGTGAAGCTGCGCCTTACTTGATCTCCCTTCTTCTAGTCTAGTGTTTCTCGTGTTTTTAAGTTCATAATTAAACTTTTAAAAATTTATATTCCACCTCTTGAAAAGGATTTTGGGTGATGTCTATTCCCTTTGAATCATTTGTCTTGTTTTAGCACCTCCAAAACATGGCAGTCTAGTCAATCAATAAAAGTGACAGTGAAGAAGAAAAAACATAGATAAGGTCCATAACTGAATGGAAGGAACAAAACACAAAATAGTATGATTTCAATTTTGTAAAAGACGATCAGTATTTCTAGATAGGAAAACTGACAAGATGTCCACTCAAGTTATCTTTGGTTTACAGGATAATGGTCTGGTTTTTATCCTCTTTTGTTCTTATTCACAATTTATTAATATATAATGAATACGTATTATTTTTGTAATAAGAAACAAAACACCACAAGCTGGAAGAAACAAAGAAAGAAGAAGATGGTGGGAGAGAGGCAGGAAAGACAGTGATTTGCATCTGGGACTCACCCATAATCCACAGATTGGGAGAACCAGCCAAGGACAGGATGCCAGTGGGTCAGGTTAGACTTCTTCTGGGACACGTACTTCTGACAGTAGCACAGCATCTGGGTGAGCAAACTCACGAACCCATCTGTCTCCTCCTCTAACACTTTGGGGCTGAGGGAGCCCAAGTGTAGGAGGTTGCCTAGAGAGAGAGAAGGCTGAGTGTGATGGGCCCAAACACTTTGGTGCCTCCCGGCCCTGCTTCCTGTCTGTGGCTCAGGCGGCCACATCCCATGTGCAGGAAGACATTTCCACATAAGGGGCACCTGTCAGTGCTGGAGGCTGCTATGTGGTGCAAAGGTAAGAAACAAGCCGAGCTGACTTCAAATCCTGGTTTTGCCACAGACAAGGTGCGCCGTGGCTGTCAACCCATGTCTCAAACTTGTTTCTTCATTTGTAAGATGGGAATGATGATCCCTACTGTCCATATGAGGATGAAGTAGCAGGTAAAATGTCAGGCACACAGAGGTAAATGATATTTAGTTAGTATTACATTTTAATATTATATTAATGCTTAAAAATCAAGGGTCAACATAAGAAATGACCTTTGAAGAATATCTGAATGTCCTGGGAAGTCGCTGTTATTCAACATTCACCAGTTAGTCAACATCACTCAAGTGAACACTCGCCACCATAAACTCCTCATGAAATTTGGCCCCAGGGAAGTTTTTCTCTCAAGTCTGTAATCCCACAGGCTGAGGCGTGTGGATTGCTCAAGCCCAGGAGTTTGAGACTAGTCTGGGCAACGTGGTGAAAAACCCTGTCTCCACTAAAAATACAAAAATTAGTCGGTCATGGTAGTGTGCGCTTGTAGTCCCAGCTACTCAGGAGGCTGAGGTGGGACATCACCTAAGCCTGGGAAGTCTAGGATGCAGTGAGCCATGACTGTGCCACTGCACTCCAGCCTGCGTGACAGAGTGAGACCCTGTCTTCAAACAAAACAAAACAAAACAAAAAACAGCTTTTCCTATCTAAAATAAATTTAGGCAAGGAGAATTTTGTGCCTCTGCCTCAAATGCTTCTATTAACAAATCCTTTCTTCCATCTACAATGAAAACACTATAAAACAGGTAATGCAGGCGTTGCTCTGATATAAGCCCCACCTAACTACTCCCTCCCTTCTCCCTTGAGATGAGAATTATCCAGGCAATTCACCGCATTTCCACTTTTTCCTTGACTGCCAGGAAGCTAAAGGCTGACATCTAATGTTCATTAATAGTCACTTAACTAGTTTACCAGGCCAGTATATTTTCCATGTGATTTTAATTTACATGTCTATTTTAACTATCTATCTAAATATGTGTTTTTTATTGTAAGCACTTCCAACTGTTACAAAAAACAACCAAATCTCTAGAATAGTGACAGGCAAAACACTTGGGCTTTCCCTGATGGCCAGGATACAGTCAAGTTCCAGCCACGGATACTCACTCATTAGACAAAGCGTATGGCATCCTTCTAAACTTTCACATACATCACGGCATCGATCTTCGTCTCTTAAAAACATGATGAATTTACGAAGCATGTCATGGGATTCTAAAACAGTGAGGCGCTGCAAACAACGGCAGACCGTTAAATCAGAAACTGCCAGGAACAGTTTCCTGTAGAGAGTGAACCTGATCACTTGCAGATCACCCCTGGTTATGCAGGATGTGCTAGTAAACACCAAGAAGAAAATGGACAGATGAGAACCCACTTCTTTGGGCTACTGACACAAGTGTGTCTATCATGGCCACTGGTCCCAAAGAACAATTAAAGGGAGGTGTGGAAATAAGCAGAGAAGCCATTTTACTTTCTGATGTCTAAGAAGAAAAGCAAAAACACAATTGGGTTTTCGCGGGGAACTCACAGAGCCTGCTTACCTCAGGGGTCACTGTGCTGAGATGAGTCACCAGAGCAGGCACAGACATGATGTGGATGAGGAATGGCCGAATCAGATTGTCTGAGAACTGTGCAGCAATCACAGGGCTAGACACAGACAGATCCGCTCATTCAGACAGGGTCTCCGTGTGCATCCAGAACAAAAGCACAACCCCACCAACGTGCTCAAATACCTAGAAATTATTCTGCATGGGATTTCTGAGAAAACTGAAGGCTGAAACTGGGGACACACACTAGGGAAATGGGCAAGTCAGTGATGGTACAGTTGCTGATGCCAGACTGTGCAGCTATGAAAAACCAGTTTTGAAATTTTACTGACATGAGAGAATGCTCATGCTATAATCAACTTTAAAAAAAGGTAGGATGAAAAACTACATACATGGAAGAGGAAGGAGTCTATGATGGGGAGGGAGGGAAAAAAGGGGGTTTTGAGTGCTGGTATAATCGATTTCTCTATTGGGTGGTGCTTACCCAGGTGTGTTCACTCTGTGACAACTCACTAATAACTCATACTTCAGTTAAGCAGTGTATTTAAAAGTATATATGCACTATAGACACACAATATATACATACATAGTATACATATAGTATATATACTATATATAAGCATATATAATGTTTTGAAATATAAACACAAATATAGATACATTTTTAAAAGATTGAGGTGACAGATAAAGTCAACAATGTATCTCTGGTTGTAGAATCATGAGAAATTTTTTTCTTTTTTATGTTTTTCTGCTTTATCTAGGTTTTCTATAATAAGTATGTATTGCTTCCATAATCAAAAAAAGATAAATACTATTAAATAATGATCCCTATCCCACACCATACATAAAAAATAATGAAATGAGCCACAGACCTAAATGCCAGCTTCATAACTAAAACTATAAAATTCTTAGAAGAAAACACAGCTTTGAGATTTCAAGTTAGGCAACGATTTGAGACATCACACTAAAAGCACAAGTGTCAAAAGAAAAAAAATAGGTAAGTTGTGCTTCTTCAAAGTTTAAAACTTTTGTGATTCAAAAGACACTATCAAAAAAGTGAAAAGACAATCCATTGAATGGAAGGAAACAGCTGCAGATCACTTTTCTGAAAAGGACTTGTATCTAGAGCACATAAAGAACTCACAACTCTCATAAAAGATGAAACATCCAATTAAAAAGTGGACGAAGGATCTAAACATACATTTCTCCAAGGAAGATAGACAAATGGTTAATAAATACATGAAAAGATGTTCAACATCACTAGCTAGTACATCACAGGGAGTTGTAAATCAAAACGACAGTGAGACATCCCTGTACACCCATTGGGGTGGCTAAATAAAAAAGACAGATAACAAGTGTTGACAAGGATGTGGAGAAACTGGAGCCCTCACATACTACTGCTGGAAATGTGAAATAGTGCAGGTGTTTTGGAAAATAATTTGGCAATTCTTCAAAAGGTTAAGCATGGAGTTACCACATAACCCAGGTAAGTCTACTCCTAGAAATATGCCCAAGAGAAATGAAAACATATGTCTACACAAAAACTTGTACATAAATGATCATAGCAGTATCATTTATAACAGTCAAAAAGCAGAAACAACTCAAATGTGGTATATCCATATAATGGAATATTATTTGGCCATAAAAATGCATGAAGTACTAATCCATGCTACAACATGGATGAACTCCTATTATAATATGCAAAGTGAAAAAAGCCAGTAGCCAAAGACCACATATTACATGATTCCATTTATGTGAGATGTCCAGAACAGGCAAATCCAAAGAGATAGAAAGTAGATTAGTTGTTGCCAGGGGTTCTGGGGAGAGGGGAAAAAGGAGTGACTGCTAATGGGTATTAGGTTTCTTTTCAGGGTGATAAAATATTAATGGAATTAGATTGTGGTGATGGTTGGGAATAAGCCCCCAAAATCTGGCCATAAACTGGCCCCAAAACTGGCCATAAACAAAATCTCTGCAGCACTGTGACATGTTTGTGATGGCCATGACACTCACGCTGGAAGACTGTAGGTTTACCAGAATGAGGGCAAGGAACACCTGGCCCACCCAGGGCGGGAAAACCACTTAAAGGCATTCTTAAACCACAAACAATAGCATGAGCGATCTGTGCCTTAAGGACATGATCCTGCTGTAGATAACTAGCCCAACTCATCCCTTTATTTCAGCCCATACCTTTGTTTCCCCGTAAGGAATACTTTTAGTTAATCTATAATCTATAGAAACAATGCTTATCACTGGCTTGCTGTCAATAAATACGTGGGTAAATCTCTGTTCAAGGCTCTCAGGTCCGAAGGCTGCGAGATCCCTGATTTCCCACTCCACACCTCTATATTTCTGTGTGTCTTTAATTCCTCTAGCACTGCTGGGTTAGGGTCTCCCCGACCAAGTTGGTCTCAGCAGGTGATGGTTGCACAACTTTGTGAACACACTAAACGCCAGGGAATGGTATGCTTTAAATGAATAAAGTGTATGAGATGTGAATTAGACTTCAATAAAGTTACTTTAAAAAATCACTCAGAGGTCATGCAGAAAAAAAGGTAAGAGAACAACTTACAGAGGGAAAAAAGGTTTCTTCTGCTAACGTGCTCCAATAACAATGAGCAGAGGTGTCAGTGGTATTTAGGCTCTCAGAATTCACACTGTACACTTTCACTTTCAAGAGTACCATTTTGGGAACAAGGACATTTTATGAGGCTGAAATGTTGAAAATATCAGTACCTATGTTCACCACTTGTCTAGATGAGGCTAACCAACCGAGCTAACCTCTCTGATCTGAGTGGGGCACACGAAAAGAGAACCATGTTATTTTCTGCATGTTAGAAAGAAGTTTAAAACAGAATAACACAATTCCCTAAACAGAAGAAAAGCAAACCACAAAGAATGCTGCTGAAACTACAACCAGTCACTTCGCATTTGAAAGGAAGGGACTGCATCGTTTCAAGGGCACAAAGGGCTGTAGCATTCTCTGGCAGTTCTCACAGAAACCTGTGGATTCCATCCTGGGCCATATCCCTAAGTAACTTGGCCTGACTGACTGGGAGCGACTATCAGTGGAAGCATTATAGGACTGCAGGGCTGCCTCAATGTTTGGAGGGGTGTGATCTTTTGAGTCTGCATGAGGCCAGACTCAAAAACCACAGACACTGCAAACACTCCTACATCTCCCTCAATTTCTTATTACCGATTTTCCCACCATGAGGTCAACAGAATCTTTCTTTAGCCCACCTGTAGCTGCTGCATTTAAGTACCCCTGGGTGACAAAGTCTGTAAGTGGACTGCTTAGTCGAATGTTTAACAGGGCTAGACATGGTTGGGGGGGTGGGGAGGATAAACAAAAGAGGTATGACTGACGCACAGTCCCTGCTAACAGAGAGCTCAGAGTACAACCAGGGAGCTGGGCAGGCATATGGGGAAAAACAGAAGCCAGGGCTAGTGGGTACATGACTAGGTGCCTGGGCAAACTAGGGGTCCAGATAATCAATGCCATGGCAGTGTGAGGAACAGGGCAAGTCTGGGAAGGTTCCCACGTGCTATTTACTAAAATAAAATATATTATTCTTAGAATACAAACATGTGTCCAACATGTGAGGCAAGTACAAAGAATAAGAAGAAAGAGTATGAGCTCTGGAGTTAAATAACCTGGGTTTAGTTTCTGGCCTGGCCATTCCTGATGTGTGACCAAGAGCAAACGGTTTAACTTCTCTGGGCCTTAGCTTCCTCATCTATAAAATGGAGAAAAGCCACGTGTGGTGGCTCACTCCTATAATCCCAGCACTTTTTGAGAGGCTGAGGCGTGAGTATCACTTGAGGCCAGGAGTTTGAGAGCAGCCTGGGCAATATAGTGAGACCCCGTCTCTACAAAAATTTTAAAAATAAAAAAATTAGCTGGGCATGTGCCTGTAGCCTAGCTACATGGGAGGCTGAGGTGGGAGGATGGCTTGAGCCCAGGAGTTTGAGGCTGCAGTGAGCTCTGATCATGCCACTGCACTCCACCCTTGATGGCAAAGTGCAACCCTGTCTCACAAATAAATAAATAAAATGGAGATAAGAGAATGTGGTGAGGAGTCAGTTAACGTGTAAAAGTTTTAGAACAACGTGTGGCCCATCAATGTTAGCTATTCATATTTCAGGATTTAGTGATCATGTCTTGGTATACCACTGACGATTTTATAGACTTTCACTATATTCCTGTATGATGAAACCACTGATATCTTATTTTAAAAGGTCCTGATTGTGTTCAATTATACACAAACATTCAGAGGGGAAAAGTACTATTTGGGAAAAAGGCTTTAGAGTAGCCTGGCCTTAACAAGTGATTCAGTGGAATCTAATACATACAGAGAAGAAAAACTACAAGGATGGCTGCTGGTTATATTCTTAAAGGAGAATTTAAGTGTGGTAGAATGACTGGATGTGAGCATGCTGGTGAATTACATGTGAATTACAACCACACCGGGGGGCAGGGGTGGGATGCTGGACAGGAAAGAAAAGTGAGGTGCTCCTAGAGCTTGTGTCTCTGGAGGTGGAGGGGGAGGCAGAGCTGCTCCTGAGTTTGAGAGTTCAGGCCTCAGTGTGCTAACCTTCACTGTGTCTGCCAGAGGACAGCGGGCAATGCTGCTGGAATGAGCTGCCTCACAAGGTGACTTGGGTAGGGACAGTTGCAGTGAATCTGTTTCTTAGGCTTCTGGGAAAACCTGTTTGTATCTAGACATTAGGGCCCATTAAATACAACTCACATAACTTCTCTAAAAGTATGAAATGAAGGCACAATTGTCTATTAGATAATTAGCTCTATTTCCGTAACTAATGATAGCATAACTGGTTACATCCTGTTCTTCTGTGTAAGGGTCTAGCCTCTAGAAGCATGCGGTCTAATGTGGTAG
This sequence comes from Rhinopithecus bieti, assembly GCF_001698545.2. Classification (NCBI taxonomy): domain Eukaryota; kingdom Metazoa; phylum Chordata; class Mammalia; order Primates; family Cercopithecidae; genus Rhinopithecus; species Rhinopithecus bieti. Next base: position 968,117 of record NW_016806995.1, read on the forward strand.
CCACTGGCTACACGTGGCTACTGAGCACTTAAAAATGTGGCTGGTCCAAATTCAGACGTGCTCTAAGTACATACCAGTTTTGAAGACTTGGCATGAAGAGAAAAATGTAACACGTTATTTAATTTTAATTAAAATAATTTTAAAACATTGATTACATGTAAAAATAACATTTTGGATATTAGTTTAAATAATTTAAACAGCCCCCTCTGGTTAGTGGTTAGCGGAAAGCACAGTCTAGACCAGGTGTTTTATAAACTATGGCCTATATCTGTAAATAAAGTTTTACTGGAACACAGTCATGCTCATTTGTGTCTGTACAATCTATGGCTGCTTTCAAGATGCAATGGCAGAGTCGTTGTGACAGAGGCTGTATGGCCCATAGAGCTGAAAATATTCATCCAGCTCTTTCTAGAAAATTTGGCCAACCCATGCTCTAGCCCATCATTTTTCAAATAGGTTTTCCATGGAAAATGATTTCATGGGATATCAACGGCATCCAAAAAACAAGGCAGAGGTATTCCATGCTCAGATATGTTTGGGCCAACCCCGGGTTAAATAAGCCCATGGGGTCCGGCTAGCATAGCAGGACTTCTCAGAGCTCTCAGCATGAAGGTGTACTGTAGATCCACAGATGGGGGCAGAGCGGCAGCTTTCACCAAGCTGGTTCCACCATTACACTCTTCCAGGATTATTAACATCTCCCCAAGCTAGTGTTCCCCTCGACAGTTTAAACATGTTCTGGACCTATGAATAAGCATGGTGTTTTACATCTGACAATTCTCAGAATTGCAGGTATAATTTCCATAAGGAATTACTTAGCTTCTTCAGTACTTGACATCTCTAAACTAAGTGAAGGCAAATATTACCTCTTCTCTGGTCCTCCAAATTCTAACATTTCACATGCGTGTTCACATTACTTCCTTAATCCTCTCACCCTGCCCTTCGTTGGACTTCTTCTGGCTCTTAGGTTTTTTGTTTTGCCAATTAAAACTTCAAAAGGAAAAATGATTGCATTTTGGTCTCTTTTAGATAAAAGAAATTCATTTTGAATAGTTTCCAAAGATCACACTGCAATAATATTCAGGGCTGAAGATTAAGAAATATTCAAGACTGAAGATTAAGAAAAAGTTTGAGCAGTCACAAATGTGTTCACTTTCATTAAGAACAATGTTTCTCTTAAATTCTGACAAAGTGGGCAAGTCTATACCTAATACCAGTAACGAGAGAAAGAAAAACCAAAAGGAGGAAGCATTCAGGAACATGCCAACACCTCAGCTATGGTTTCTTACTCACCGCAATGCTAGAGAAAAGGCTGCTGTTAAAGTGCCTTTGGATAGACAAGGACGGGGTCTTGCCAGGCCACGGGTTAATAATACCTGAAAAGAATGTTTTAATTGGTCAGAGGATGATACCAACTTTATATTCATTTGTACATAAAAAAGCAAAAAACTAAAATGAGTCCTTCAGATACAAAAACTACTGTGAGCCAGGCAGGAGGATTCCTTGAGGCCAGCCTGGGTGACAGAAAAACCTGTCTTTTAAAAAAAAAAAAAAAAAAAAACCGTATGCAGTGTTTTTACAAAAGGAAAGGGAAGAAAGTATTGGGTAATGAGGTTAACTCTACCACTCTTTCTCTACTTTAAATATTATGGTTAGAAATTCTTTAATAATAAAGTTAAAAAAACAGCTAACAAAAATAATGCCAGACTTAAAATTTAAAGACACCATATTATTTTAGAAGCCGTTCAATTATGGTGTGAAGTAGAAGTTTCCTCTAGTGAGACAACTGCCAGTCATACCAGCTTCTGCCAACAGACCACCTCACAGGGTTGTTGTGAGAAGCATGTGAAACCAAACCAGGAAACAGCCCATCACAGCGCTAGGTAGAAGGAAGGGCAAAATCAACATTACTTCTCAAACTCAAGAATTCCATAGTGCCTTTAAACAGCAATCAGGCTTTCTTAACGATTCCCTAGAGGTATGATCTGGCACAACAAGGTACGAAGTGGAAAGGGCTGTTTGAGGACACAGAGCTAGAAATACGATTCTAGACATCAACCAAGAAGGAATCTGAGGGAACAAGCCCTGAGGTCTCCTTCCAGAGTTTAAATGTCAAAAGACTGGATTACCCTTGCAGTCAAAAACGTAGAGCATTCAGGGGATTCCGGCACCACTGTCCTCCCTTTACCTGACCCACAAGTTAGACAAGGCAGGGGAAGGAAGAAGAGGACAGCAGGCATCAAGCTCTTCCTATGAAAAGCGTTTCTGAGGAGGGCACCAGGTATGCTGAACGCAAATGTAAAAATACAGCTGCAGGTGTTGGAGAGTGGGGAAGTTGCACATTGGGGAGCAGGGGTCACAGACCTGCAGCACAGAATAAAATCCATGCTGGTTGAGATGTCCCATTATATTTGCACAAATGTGGTTCATCGCTGGTCGAAGACTTTCACCTAAACAAAGAAAACAGTGAGAACAAAAAAATCTCTTGCCATAATGTGACTGTTGATGTGGGACAGGAAATTGTGTCCCACACCCAAGGCCCTAAGAAATGAGATGCCCCTGGCTTGCCTTCCTTTTCCCTTAGGCCTGGTGCCAGAGCACAGGGAGGCAATGCGTATCTGGAACTCTATCCCTCCTGCAAGGCCTGGCCCAAGTGTCACCTCTTGATTGATGGGTCCCGTCACGCCCCTAGCCAGAAGTGACGTCTCTGGCCTCTGAGGTCCTGTAGCACCTTTTCTAATTCTCTCCTAGGGCCTAGCAATGTCTTCTCTGGAGGGATGCCTCCTCTCCTCAATGGGACATGAGCTTCTGGGCAGGGCCCAGAACTCAACAATTTTTGGGTTCCCTCCAAGAGGCCAGGGTCATGCCTGAAATAAACCCTCCTTGCTGACCTGGAGCCTTTGCATAGTTTCCCCTGCTTTCTGTTTCATCCCCGCTCTTCACTCTGTGCATCCTAGCTCTCTCTCCAGCTCTCAGCTCACACACCACTTCTTCAGGAAAGCTAGAACCCCAGACCAAGCAAGGCCTCCCCACCCTACTGGACACTCTCATTTCTCTTGCAGGCTTCTTTCCAAGCACTTAACACATTATTGTCATTTTATATCTATGAGCGACGTCTATTTAATGCCTGTTTTCCTCATTAAGTTCTGTGAGGAAGGGAGCACCTAAAGTCCCCGGAGGGCAATGCCCCTTTCTGTTTTGCTTATCTCTGTCTCTTCAGCGCCTAGCGGCATCTGGCACATATGGGCTACTTGTTGAACAGATGAATGAAATGACCATATGAAACACATGCGGCTAAGGACACTTACCAGGGAAGGAGGCAGTTTATAATACAAATTTTATGGGCAAAATAGAATTATTCACAACCTAATGATTTTCCAAGTAAAATGACAAGGCTTAAGTGAATGTTATCACTTGGAGGCTAAGGCACTGTAGGAATTATAAAAATTAAGATCAGAAGAACCATGCCTTTAAATGTAAATTCAAAGAAGGGTAGAGTACAACACACAATGCTGAATGGATTCTGGATACTGTGACGCAGTCTAATGGTCAGTGCCAAGGGCATCCTCATTGGTATGGTCTCAGGGCCTTCCCTGAGGCTTGTGGTGGCAAAAATGTTTCTTACAAAGGAAAAAAGGTCCCTGAACTCTCTGTGGAAATGTTCGTTACAGAATATTTTGAAGCAAGTCCCACAGACCTTTTCCCCGAAGAATTTTCCACGTTGAAGTGTCTGTGAAGGTGACAAGCATCGTGAGGTACAGGGTGATGAGTCGGGAGTCTTGCAGGATTTCAGGCTGGAAACAATAAACACAGCAAGATTTAAGACACAGGTCCTCTGATTCCAGACAGCGAAGTGTTCACTTTACAAGTGCTCTACGGGCACTCAGCCTGGAATCACTGAGTCAGGATTATAAGTCAGTCTTCATTCTTTTTCTCTTGGGCAATGACCACTTCCGGAGTTAAATAACAAGGAATCTGACGCTCTAGTGCTTGACCATGGAATCATATATTCCTGGGAATGGAGAACTGAGAATCCCTAGAAAACAAGATGACCAGGGCTGGCTTGCTGTATGTACATGTGTCTGCCTGTCTGTCTGAACTCTGCAGAAACAGAGCAGAAATGCAAGTGAGCATGACTGGGACTCTGGGCTCAGCCTTCTGACTTCACCACTTACTAGCTGTGTGAGCTTAGGCAAGTTTCTTAACCTCTCTGTGCCTCAGTTTCCTCATCTGTTAACCAGAAATAATAACACTGCTTTCCTCATAGGGTTGTTGTGAGAAATAAACGGATTAATGCATACAATGCACTAAGAACAGTGCCTGGCACATAACTCACTCCATGTAATGTTGGCTGCTGTTCTAATTTTGATGACAGTTCATTGTTTCACCAAGTGTAAGTTAAGCAAAAGGCCTGACTGCTTTCTAGGCCCACAGACCCTATAGCAGGCCCAAAGACCCTATAGCAGGTCCACCTATAACAGGACAACCTTGGAGACCACTGAGTTCAAAACCCTAAGCTCATGGACAGTAAGAGAGGGGAAGCAGCTTGTTCAAGGTCACGTGGGAAATTAGCAGTGGAATCAGGACTGAATTTCACATATTCCTGGCTCCAGAGTCAGGGCCCTTTTTCTCCTGATGTCTATTTCTTTGCATAAACTTTTTTTTGTCTGTTCAAAATAGAAGAGCCTCTCCTCAAAGAACAACCTGTTGTGGAATGTACACACAGAGAACAGACAAACAAGGATCCGCCTGGCAGACTGCAGGTAGGGAAATACCCTGTCCACTTGGCCCTGAGTCATTCTGGTGGACTCCCAGGGCTCCAAGCAACATAGTGTGGAAACCCTGCCCTGAGCCATGTCTCACCTAACAAGCCAGGTGTGGCTTGCTGCTGGCCACTGCCTTGGCTGTGTCATTGGCAAGAGCCATTCCTGAGCACCCAAAGAGGGATGGCTGGGAATGGATTATTACTGGCATGGTGGGTGGTCCGGGGACTTTCGTTCCATTACTGAGCTGCTACCTGTGTCCTTGCCAAGCCTCTGTCCCTGAAACCTCTCTTTCCCTACGTGCAAAGTAGAAAAGGCTCCTGTATATGTCTGCTCACACCCCTGTCCATCCTTTTCAGAACACTGAAGGGGGTGGGGGAGCACAGGACCAGGCTGGGTTAGTGACAGTACCCCATTCCTCTTGCCACTTTGACTGGTTCAGAGACGAACCCAGGATTCCACTGGACCTACAAGAAACCTGCATTTTTGAACTGGTTGGGAGACCTCTCTTCCCTTTAGTCAAGACAGGATAAGACTATAAAGTCAAAACTGGTGGTTGCCATGATTACAGCAGGAAAGGACGAGGTGACCCCAAAGGGGAGCAGGGATGAGAGAAAAGAATGAGAGGGAGAATCCAGAAACCCCTGGCTCTCCTTATCCCCAGCTGCCATGTTACTGAATATATTCTAGAGCACAACGTTCTCTTCCTTGCTTAACCGGTAGGTGATACTAGCTGTGCTCAAGTTGGGCTTCTGTACTTGTAACAAGAGGCCTGACTAGTATAATAATGTAGATCATAAAGTACTGATTACATTAAATGAACAGGAAGGAAAGTGACAGATTCCCTGGCATGGAGGCTGTGGCGTGGCAAATGGGTTAAGGGTCTAACACACACCAAAGAAGGGCTCACATTGATAACAGCATCAAAATTCCTCTCTTCCAGAACAGGGGCTCAGCTAGCAACTCTGATTGATAGGGACTCTGAAAATACAGACTAAAGTCTACAGGTGAAAATGACATATTTATTCTTTCTGGTTTTTTTTTTTTTTTTTTTTTACCTTGAGCTGCTTGAGAAAATCACAGCAGTACCACAGAATGCTCTTGATCTGTTTAATCCAAAGGAGCGTGAGGTCCTTAGAACAAGCCAGGGACACATACCACACCTATAGGTGGGAAAAAGAGGAATGTCATGGGCTGTTATAGAGATCATATCACATATGCTGTAACTGTTGGAACTGGACCTATTAGTTAGGTCCAGTGCCAGACAAAGCAATGGACCTGAATGGATGAATAAGCTGCAAACAGGACTTATTTTAACACTAAACCCAAAGACAAAATAGCCTAGTAAGAAAATTTACTATTCTGTGTTGTGGCAAGAGCAGAACGTAGCTACTTGGATCATGAAGAAACTAAGGAATCATTTGTACTTTGGTAATGTTTTCCATCCACTATCTATTTGCATTTGTGTGTGAATTGGTCCTAACATTCAACAGGAACTTTCAGAGTCCAGTAGGTTAGCCCTTAAGAGCTTGTGGGAGACACTGCGGCTCCCATCCACTTACCTTCGGCTCATTCTCAGCATCCATGCTGCTCAGGATGCTGCGACACAACTTCTCAAATCTCTGCAAAGAGACACACTGGGGGTTATACATTCCCACAACCCATCAAAAAGTGAAAACAAGCCTTCAGCGGGTACCTGGCACGTGCAGGTATTGTGCCAAGTGATTCACAGACATAATCACATGCGGTTCCTTCCTACAGATGAGGACACTGAAGGTCAGAAAGACTAAAGGGTTCTCCAACGGGTGGCCCAAGAGCTGGAGGAACCCTATAGAAATGTTTTAGAAACTGGTATATTTCACATAAAAATCCAAATTGAGGCTTCTTTCAAAAAACAATATCAATCTGGCCAACTGGACTTGGATTCCTGCAGGCCTGCTGCTGTCTCCTCAATTGTGCTCTCCAGTTTACTGTTTCTTAAGCACCATGGATACTGATTTTGCCTCAGAGACAGCAGCCAAAGGCTGCTGTATCATAATTTGTATCCTGTACTGCAAAAGGAAGAAAAGTGGAAACTAGAAAACAGGTTCCATTTTGGCTATACCAATCCTGGATCCGCCCTTAAACCATGTGATACTGGGCAGCTGCCCTACCACACTGAGCTGGTTTCCTTCTCTGTAAGATGAGGGTCACCTCCTCCAGCTTATCTGTCCTCATCTACGCAATCACGTGTTCACTGCCTGCATAGTCCTCCCTCTCTTGCTGGGCTATGAGTTCCATGAGCGTAGAGACCTTGCCTGTCCTGTTTCCTCCCAAGGGCCCAGTGCCTAGAGAGGGTTGGCACAATGTGAAGCTTAGCAACAGTTAACACCTAACAGCTGGTAACATGGAGACATGCCTCAAAGGCATTGTTAGTACTATTACAGACAACTAGCTGCTTTCCTGGGATTATATTTTTTAAGCTGATCATTCTAATCCCTCAGGTGCAAACTGGCACCCTTTGTATGATTTGCAGGATATTTAAAAAATTTCAGGCCGGACGCAGTGGCTCAAGCCTGTAATCCCAGCACTTTGGGAGGCCGAGACAGGCGGATCACGAGGTCAGGAGATTGAGACCATCCTGGCTAACATGGTGAAACCCCGTCTCTACTAAAAATACAAAAAAAAAAAAAACTAGCCGGGCGAGGTGGCAGGCGCCTGTAGTCCCAGCTACTCGGGAGGCTGAGGCAGGAGAATGGCGTAAACCCAGGAGGCGGAGCTTGCAGTGAGCTGGGATTCGGCCACTGCACTCCAGCCTGGACGACAGAGTGAGACTCCATCTCAAAAAAAAAAAAAAAAAAAATTTCAAATTAATTGCCAAGATTTACAAATTAGAACACTGATGGTGGCTCATGCCTGTAATCCCAGCACTTTGGGAGGCTGAGGAAGGTGGATCACTTGAGCCCAGGTGTTTAAGGCCAGTCTGGGCAATATGGTAAAACCCTATCTCTACAAAAAATACAAAAATTTGCCGCACGTGGTGGCACACACCCGCAGTCTCACCTACTCAGGAGGCTGAGGTAGAAGAATCGTTTGAGCCTCAGGAGGTTAAGACTATAGTGAGCCGTGATAGTGCTACTACACTCCAGCCTGGGCAACAGTGATACCCTGTCTCAGAAAATGAATGAATGCATGAATATTGAGCATAAAGACTCAGATCTTTGGCATCTCTTTAAAAAAAAAAAAAATCAGAGGCTGGGTGCAGTGGCTCATGCCTGTAATCCCAGCATTTTGGGAGGTTTAGGTGGGTGGATCATGAGGTTAAGAGATTGAGACCATCCTGGCTAACACGGTGAAACCCCATCTCTACTAAAAACACAAAAATTAGCTGGGCATGGTGGCACATGCCTGTAGTTCCAGCTACTTGGGAGGCTGAGGCAGCAGAATTGCTTGAACCCAGGAGGTAAAGACTGGCAGTGAGCCGAGATTGCGCCACTGCACTCCAGCCTGGCGACACAGCGAGATTTTGTCTCAAAAAAAAAAAAAAAAAAAAAAAAAATTCAGAGTATGAGTCCACCACCAAGCTGTGTAGTAGCTGCTCCCCGTGGATGGGGCAGGCCACAGACCCTACTACTTCCTTTGACGTCCTTACCACTGCTGCCTGTCAGTTACCGTTTAATATGATTTGTATTTTGTATTATGTTTTATCTCATATATGGTTTTTTTTACTCATTTACCTAAACTTCCCGGCTCTTGCATGCATCTGAGTTCAACTTGTGCTTATAATGGTCAATGTGAAAAGATTCCTAAAAGCACTGGGCATAATCCCTCCAAAACAGGTCCCAAGAAAACAAAAGGGACAGGATATGGGGGTGACAGTAAGTAGTTCATAAAGCTGCTATAAGAACAAACTGAGTTAATATTAATAATTATAAAAGATCTGACATATGGAAGTATTACACATGTTTGCTATTATCATTTTACCTCGTTATCCTCTTTGATTCTGAATACGAATAGCAGTTTCCTGGCAATCTTAAAAATACAAAGTGCACTTCTTTTAGTGGACCCAGGGTCATCTGCTTTAAAAAAGTCATCAATCTCTCTCCTAGAAAGGAAAGGGCAAAAAAAGACATTCTAAATTAAGAGCTTGCAGCACCTGGAAGGCTTTTCAAGCACTCTTAAGAAAAACCTCATGTATCTGCCATTCATTGGGAGCCAGAGAAGCATGTGCTAGGGAGATCCTAGCCCTTACCTGATATCTCTCTGCAGTCGACTCCGACAGAGAAAACTCCGGACGTGGGCCTGGATCACGACAGCTGCCCGCTCCCGCTCCTTCTGCACAAGCCTTTCTTCTCGTGCCTGACGGGCTCTATCGATGAACCATGCTCTCGAGGTCTGAGACAGGGTGAACATGTTTGCAAACCTGCACAAACCCTGCAAGGAAAATGGGCAAGTAGGTGTTGTAGATTGTTGTGTGGAAAACACACACAGAAAGAGGCTCAAGAGCAGAGGGTGGGCAGGACCTGGGCAGCAGAGATACTCAGGACCTGTCAACACCGTCCAAAGTGCTAACAGCTCTCCAGCACAAGTCCAAACCTCCTACAGGCTCTTTTGTGCAATTCACCAAGACCAGGGATGCTACATCCTGTATTAAATAATCTCATTCTTAAGGAAGAGAACAGCACCTGGCATAGGATAAGGGCAGGTCCAGCTTTACGAATGAACAAAGAATGAATCAATCCCACCCATAAAGCTCTAATTCAAACCAGGTATCCTGTAGGTCAAAGATTCCAGATATTTGAATTTTCTGGAATAGGCCACAGTATTTGGGAAACCAAAACTGAGAAGTCAGCTTTTATTTTGCCAAGTAAGGACTCGAGGGAAAAATCAAACATGATTATTTGCTGTCATCATTATCATATTCATCCATTCACTAAATAAATATTTACTGGTGCCTACTTTGTGACAGCACCCAACAAAGAAAGGCCCATTTTAACATTAACAAAGCAAAAGGTACACATTTCAGAATGCAAGACAGTCCATGACATTTAATATATTTGGTTTTATGTATAGCCTATTGCATTGTCCTTACAGTTACTAATCCTGCCAAGGACCAGTAAAGACTTTACTGCAGAACTGGTCCTGTCCACTAACAGATGCTTTTCTGAAGAGAAGCTCTAAATTATATACTAAGTTTTTATCTAAATCACCAGTAACTGTTTTTTCCCAAAGGGACAGCTTTTGCTAGCAGCCTAAAGCACACACCACTGACCCACGGAGGCTCCCATACTGAGATGATTTTTTTAGATGCTTGATGACTTTGCCATTCTATACAAAACGCACTATCAGCCCAGTTAAAAACACTGAAATGAATTATTCAGAAAGCCAGACTTCCAGAAAACAATCTCTCTACCAGGCTACTTTACTCAAAGTAGCACCCACACGAAAATACCACCCAGAGTAAAAAGATGGATGGAACTAGGGGCCATTTATCCTAAGTGAAATAACTCTGAAACGTAAAGGCAAATACTGCATGACTTCACTTAGAAGTGGGAGTGAAACAATGGGCCCACATGGACAAACAGTGGAATAAGACAGTGGAGACTCCAAAAGGTGGGAGATGGGATGGGGGTAAGGGTTGAACAATTATCTATTGGTACAATGTTCACCATTCGGGTGATAGGTGCACTAAAAGCCCAGACTCCACCACTGCACAATATATGCATGTAAGAAACCTGTACCCCCTACATCTATACAAAGAAATTTAAAAATTATTAAAACAAACATTGGACATAATAGTATTATCTCCCAGAGGTATTAGATGAATTACATATTACTGAAAAGCATTTAATAAGTGTGCTCTATTATTAGTATTAATAAGGACAATAAAATAATACCCTTTTATAACCAAAAAAAAGTTGGTGCTAGCCTCCCGCCACATGAACGTATCAAGGGACCTCTGTGACCCCTTCTCAACAGTGATTCGCATCTGTCAAACATCATCAGTAATCCTTGAAACAAACTAACAGAGCCCACCTGACCACAGGAGGGAAGGTATTAGGTTGGTGCAAAAGTAATTGTGGTTTTTAACTTTTTTAAAAAAACACTAAGTTGTAATTACTTTTGCATCAACCTGTAAAAGGCTTGGAGAGAAAAAGTAGCCATCTTCTGAATCATTTACTCTTCCTGCCCCAGCAGTAAAGTCTGGAGATCTCACCTGAGGACCTGCCTGTGTCGCAGAAATGCCAGGTAATCATTAGTGATCTTGAACAGGACTCGTGGCTGAGAACAGGTTCTCACTTCAGAAAAGCTTGTTATTTTTTCTGGCAGAAGCAGAAAAAAAAAAAAAATCCAAACTTAGGGTTAAATTTTATAGGTGTGGCATCATACATCTTCCTGAGTAAAAGTAGTAACAACAATGCCAACGGTTTTTTAAAAACACCACTGGGTCCTCTTTATTTAATGTCTCATCTAAATGTTATACTGTATCTCTTCAATCCTCACAGTTTAAAGGGAATATGTTGAAAATAAATCCCAAAGTTGTTGTTGAATTAAAGCTGTGATGAGAAGCAAAATAACTTAAAGGTCATGGAATGTTAAAGAGCTATTGAAAATTATATTTGACTTTTTTTTTTTTTGAGGCAGTCTCACTCTGTCGCTGAGGCTGGAGAGCAGTGGCGTGATTTCAGCTCACTACAACCTCTGCTCCCAGGTTCAAGCAATTCTCCTGCCTCAGCCTCCCAAGTAGCTGGGATTACAGGTGCCTGCCACCACACCCAATCTCGGTTGGGATTACAGGTGTGAGCCATTGCGCCCGGTCACGTGTGACTTTTTTTTTTTTTTTTTTTTTTGAGATGGGGTCTGGCTCTCTCGCCCAGGCAGGAGTGCAGTGGTATGATCTCGGCTCACTGCAAGCTCCACCTCCCGGGTTCACGTCATTCTCATGCATCAGCATGTTTGACATTTTTAATGATATGGAAAAATGTTTATGCCTTAGAAGTGAATAAAGGGCTGCCTGTGGACCAATAAGATCCCAATTACCTAAAGAAAAATGCGCACACACACACACACACACACACACACACACACACAGATACAAAACTAGCATGAACTATACCAACATGTTACCAGTGGCTGTTCTGAGGTACTGAAATTGTGGGAAATTTTCCTTAATTGATCTGTATTTTCTGAATTTTCCACAGAATGCACATGGTAAAGCAGCACTGCACAGTGAGGGGCACACGGGCTTTGGGAGTCACATGGAGTTGGAGCCAGTCCCTAGCTCTGCCACGTAACTATAGGGAGAATGTCTAAGGTTTTTTTTTTTTTTTTTTTTTTTTTTTCCAAGGCAGGGTCTCGCTCCGTCATCCAAGCTGGAGTGCAGTGGTGCAGTCATGGTTCACTGCAGCTTCTACCTCCCAGGCTCAAGCGATTCTCCCACCTCAGCTTCTCAAGTAGCTGGGACCACAGGTACACACCACCACATCTGGCTAGTTTTTAAATTTTTCGTAGAGGTGGGGTCTCACTATGTTGCCCAGGCTGGTGGTCTCAAACTCCTGGACTCGAGATCCTCCTGCCTTGGCCTCCCAAAACGTTAGGATTACAGGTGTGAGCCACTGCACTTGGCCCTGAGTCTTTCCATCTTCATCTATTAATTGGCTTAGAGGTTGATAATGAGGACTAAATGTGATGATGTGTATCAAGTACCTACGGAGGTACTTGAGCACACAGTGTAGAGTGTATAGTCAATAAGTCTAACTGGTGTATGTTTTTTATAGACACAAGGATTTAAAAAAAGAAAAAAAAACCCTTCGGCAGAGGCTCCCATCTGGACAGTTACTAAGGTTCTCTGGGTAGGAAATAATGCTGGCAGCCTGACATTTCTCACCCATTAACTTTTTTCCTATCTTAAATGCACTAAGATTCACCAGTCCTGTCCCTTGGGTTATGAACTCCTGGCCCTGCTGTTTAGACTAACAGATTCAAGCTCCTCAGGACTGCAAAAGAGCAGGGCCTAAGCCATGAGCACAATGATATGCTCCCTCCATGACATGCAGACAGTGCCTCAATGGCAGAGGGTACATCGAATTAGAAGGGGAAGAGGGAGCCTCTTCCTAAAAGAAAAACAAAGTTGCATGTAAACTGTGCCTAAGTACTGTAAGACAATCTTAAAACTTTCACTTCTCCCAGGGGGCCTCCCAGGATACAAAATTACTCTTATCCCCTTCCTTGAGATTATCATCCTTTCAAGGTTATTGGTTGATTTCTGTTTATACCACATAATAGCCTACACTTTACAGTTTTTCTCATCCTTTCCTATACACCTTCTCCACCTGCACAGTGTATACTATAGTTAATCAATTAATAAAACACACAATCAAGTGTTTATTAAGTACTTATTTTGCTAAATGCCATGGAGAATCAAAGAAAAGGCTGTGCGCAGCAGAAAAAGTCTTGCCTCAGAGAAAGCAGGCCTTGGTTCTTTTCAGTACTCATTCTATCTGACATTTGGCCAAGTTACTTATCCTCTCTAGGCCTCAGTTTCCTTACGTGTAAATCGAAGGTAATAACAGTGTCTATGTCCTAGGGTTGCTAAAAGGATTAAATGCAACATTTACCCTTCTTGTACCTCAACTTAGTCATCACAACATTGTGATTAGGATTAAATGGCAAACTATTAATAAGGGATATCTGAAAGCGTGTAGCATGTAAGTGAGCTTTACTGTATTGTCCTTAAGAAGCTTGCAATCCAGTTAAGGAAACAAGAATCATATAGGTAGAAAGATGAGAAAATAAGAGGTTGGTGACAACCAAGATCATTTAAAAAAGTAAATGAGTACCCATTATGTGTCAAGTCCTTTATAAGTGATCTCATCTAATAAGACCAGGAATCCTATGAGAAGATCACTCATGATCTCCTCTAGTCCAGTTTAGACCATTAGCATGTGGCAGAGTCAAGACTGTAATAACTAAGAGACAGGATTCAGACTCTTCTCTTACCTCTGTATTTCCAAAGCTGAAGCACCATAAATACCAACTGCTGACTGAGCCAAGAGTATTTTCCCTGTACAGTAGGAAAAGCTGGGCCACCAGGTTTAATGACCACCACCATTTGTTCTGGGCAGACAGTGTATCAGACACTGTACAGATATTTAACCCACTTGTCTTTTCAACAGTTCTATCAGGTCTCGATAATCTTTTGTTTTTGTGAGACAGAATCTCACTTTGTTGCCCAGGCTGGAGTGCAGCTGCGCGAACTCGGCTCACTGCAACCTCCACCTCCCAGGTTCAAGTGATTCTCCTGCTTCAGCCTCCCAATAGCTCGGATTACAGGCGCCTGCCACCACGCCCGGCTAATTTCTGTATTTTTAGTACAGATGGGGCTTCACCATGTTGGCCACGCTGGTCTTGAACTTCTGACTACAGGTGATCCGCCCGCCTTGGCCTCCCAAAGTGCTAGGATTACAGGCGTGAGCCACCGTGGCCAGCCTCAATAATCTAATTTTTATTTAAAGAATAGGAAACAGGACTTAAAGAGACTACTCATACTAACAGCTATTATTTATTGAAAGCTGCAGACTATCTAGGTGGATGCTTTTGAATCTGAATCCATGTATATCCAAAGCAATTATTTATTACTAAGTAAAACAAACAAGATCCAGGGCTCCCCCGTTCACAGAATGGCTAAGCAAAGAGAAGCCGAGAATGCAAGATTGCCTGTGGGGCTAAGCTGGACTCAAATTAGGACCAAATTTTTCTATATTCAGAACTAGGTGTCAGGCACAGTACTAAAACATATTTCACACCTTCTGTGAAACCTGCTAATTACTCCATTTACACAGAAGGAAACTGAGGCTCAGAGAGGTGAGGGAACTCACCCAAGGTCACACAGCGAGCGAACAGTATTCGAACTCCAGTTTAGGTGAGTCTGGGGCCCGGCGTCTTTCCTCGGCATCAACAACCACAGGAACAAATCACCCAGCATTAGTCCGTTTATAAAGGCCTATCGTCCCAAAAGTGAAAAGAGGTGGAAAGGGCCGCGGAGAGAGCCCCTGGAGCAACCAAGCCAGATCCCAGCACTTGTTCCTCCGACCTGACCAGTCAGGGACTCGGCCCTAGAGCCACCTCTCTCAAAGTTCCCCGCCCCACCACTCGGAGAACTGACAACCCAGTTGTCACTCGCTACCCGCAGGCCGACCTTTATTCGCTGGAGGTCCCCGCACTCGGGGTCGGGGCCGCAGCTGCCACTGTCTCAGCCCAAAACACCCTAGTTCTGCCAGACCCGGGGCAGCAGCCGAGGCACAACCGCCATTTTGCCCCGGGGTGTTTGCTTTCAGAACTCCGCCAGGAAGCAAGCATCCAGTTCCGGAAAATGACAGTTCCGCAGAGCTTCTCCGCCCGGGATGAAAAACTTCCGCACACCTTGTCCTCCCCTCTGGCAGCTGAAATAGCAGAGGCAGGATAAATGCCCTAGCCATCCAAGAGAAGCTGGCACCCATTCTGGCCGGGGAGGTTGGAAAGAAAACTGCTCCCTAGGCCCACAACCGACGGTTTAAGACGTTGCTCTCTGCGGGGCGGAAGTGGGGTGCGGGCAACGGAAGTTACCGCCCCGGCCCCGCCTCCGCCCCTGGCTGGCGTGAGCTGGGTGTTTCCTGCCTCTCACAGTCCGGGTTTGGAGACTCCTGCGTCCTCCGACTTTTCATGGTAGGGAGGGCGGTGCCCACCGACTGGGGGCTGAAGGCGGCCGAGGGAGCTGGGCAGCAGCAGAGTATAAGAAGAAGGGACCGAGAGGAGGGGGTGCGATGAGGGGCAGTTGCGATAGTGGAGAGGCATTTGGGGGATTGGTTGGGGAAAGGCCGGGGTTGGGGGAAGGGCTTTGGGTGGAGAATTAGGGGTGGTGGTGGAGTTCGGGGGGGGGGGTTCCCTGGCAGTTTGGAATCCAGGAAGCACATTTGGGCTTGGGGAGTAGATACGTGTGTGCGTAAGGAAGGGGTGTCTCCGTGTGAGTACTGAACACTGGCTGGAGATGGGAGTTGGTGATTGCGAGGAGAACAAAGAGATGTCAATTGAAAACGGACATTTGGGGTGGAAAATGAGGATTTGGAGGATTATGAAGGAGAATGGGCAGGTTATGAGAAGGTGAGGTAGAATTCCTGGGGGCGGAGCGTTTGGGGTTTTGGAGGTTGTGGCTGGAATCCCTGGGTTTTCAGGAAGTGGGGAAGGGGCTCCCAGGTGCGTCTGAACACACGGGCGAGTGGGGGAAAGAAATCGAGGGAGCCCAGCAGGCGGATGTGCGTTCAGTGCTTGGAATTCTGGGGAGAGATGCCAGGGGCCTGAGGTCAGGATACCAGCGCCACGAAGTCCAGTGCCTTAGCTGGCGCCTGGGTACCTATCTGTAACTTCCATTGAGGCCGGAGGTGACCACGCCTACGGAGCCGGAGGATGTCTCAAGATCTGTCTCTCAGCTGTGGGGTGTGTCTCCTTGGGATCCTCAAGGGTCTGTTCCCTGAATAGCTCATTGTCCCTGGGTAGAGATGACCAAAAATTGGCCCAGATCTTCTTTCTTCTTGCTTGCTTGTTTGTCACGTCCCTGGAAAGTGCAGTCTTTAGGGAAAATCAGTCCCAGTGATGCTGCTGAAGAAAAATCAGTTATCCTGTATCTGACTTTGACTTGTCTGTTCCATTTTGTGCAAAGTAATGACCAGCGGAGTGGAAGAAGGCAGCATAAACCCGTGGTTCTCAAACTTGGTCCCACCAGGAGCAACACCTGGTAACTTATTCAAAATGGCTGAATTTTCAAGCCCTATCACAGACTACTGAATCAGACATTCTTGGAGTGGAGCCCATCTATCTGTTTCAACAAGCCTTGCAAGGGATTAAACTAATGATTTATTGATTTGGACTGTGTAATGAAAGGGGGCATAGGAGTTGGGAGTCAGAGGGCTCTTAGAGGTGTGATTCCTAGTTTTCTCCCCTAAAAAGTGGGGTTGATGATAAACGTCTTTCTCACTAGACCATTGAGAGAAATAGGCCAATAATTTGTGTATTAAACACAGGAAGAGAACGTCATTCAGTGGGACAGTTGAAATTGGCGGTAGCTGTCTTATAAGCCAAGTTTGGATGTAAAATGCTTCAATTATGTGACTGATGTGACTTAGTTGAAATGTAACAGCAGACTTTTCTGAGTTGTAGAAATGCCCTCAGTTTGGGAAGATTTTATAGCTAGCCTCAATACAGTGTTTCTTAAACTTCTTTGCTGTAGGAATCCCCTGAGGTGATGCTTTGCCTCACATCCCTGGCAATTCTTAGATAAAGCTGGTTAAACACCTTAGCTAGGTGGCAGTGAGCGCTGGTCCCATATCAGAATCCCCCAAAGAGCTTTTTAAACACTAGTGACTCATCAGCCACCCCTCCGCATCTCTAAGATACCGATTAATTGATCTGGGGTGTAGCCCAGGCAAGCACCAGTGTGTGTGAGTTTGTTTTTTTTTTTTTTTTTTGAGGCAGGGTCTTGCTCTGTCACCCAGACTGGAGAGTGCACTGGTGTGATTGATCTTGGCTCACTAAAGCCTCACCCTCCCTGCCACAAGCAATCCTCCCACCGCAGTCTCTCGAGTTGCTGGGACTACAGGCATGTGCCACCATGGCCGGTTAATTTTTTTTTTTTTTTTTGGTGGAGATTAGGTCTTATGTTGCTCAGGCTGGTCTCGAATTCCTGGGCTCAAGCAATCCTCCTGCCTCGGCCTCCCAAAGTGCTGGGATTATAAGTGTGAGCCACTGTGCCTGGCCTAGCATCATGTTTTTTAAGTACACCCAGGTGATTCTAGTAGCCAGGGTTGGGAACCACTGGGCCCACAGTTTTAGAGGCCCAAAGGAAACTACACAAAGGACTAGGTGCCAAATACTTTAACATTCATTCTCTGAGGGTTTTGAAGATTATGACTTTAACACTCCATTTTACAAGTTAGAAAACTGAGACTTGGGTTAAATTGCTTGAATTTCACAAAGGAAATGGTGGAACTGGGTTGCAATCCAGGCTTGCCAAGACTATCCAGTTTTCCTTAACACACACATGTGCACAAGAACAAAGCACAAAGAAGCGTATAGAAAACGTGGGGTCAGGGATTTGGTGCCTTTTTTCCTACTGTACTTGCCTGAGCCTCCTTTCCAGTCTATGATTTTCCCCTTTCAGCTGATTTTTGTATTTTCATGCATGCATACAATTGCTTCCTGCCTGTGTCTCTGAAGCTGTGAAGTGGGGGGCTGGCTTTGGTTTGTGGTGTTTTGGTTTGTTTTTATGTGTCAGGTCAGGAATTCACTGGGCCAAGACCATGGAGTTAATGGTAGCTTAAATAAGGGGTACAGTGCTTTTTAGAACAGTGGGCTGTAATCTTGGTGGGCTTTAAAATCTCCTGGGGAAGTTTTAAAAATTCGGTCGCCTACACATCCCAGACCAATTACATGAGAATTTTCTTGGTAGGACCTAGGTGTCAGGAGTTTTGAGCTCCTGGGTGATTTTGATTGTTACCAACTGGAGAGCCCCTATTTAGAATCAGCAATATTATATTCAGGGGCGAGGGAGAGAAGGGAGACTGACCATTTAACTGGAATAAACTTCTGATTGAATCAGATCCGTAGCCAGTATCTCAATATTCATTGCCTCTCTGTTTAACATAACCAATTTTGCTGTCTCCTGCCTCACCTCCCCAACTTCATTAGTAATGAAATCAAACCTTTGAAACAAGTCAAAAAGCAGGATACTGGCCAGGCGTGGTGGCTCATGCCTGTAATCCCAGCACTTTGGGAGGCTGAGGCAGGTGGATCACTTGAGGTCAGGAGTTCGAGACCAGCCTGACCAACATGGAGAAATCCCATCTCTACTAAAAATACAAAAAGTTAGCCGGGCGCGGTGGCTCACGCCTGTAATCCCAGCACTTTGAGAGGCCAAGACAGGAGGATCCCCTGAGGTCAGGAGTTCAAGACCAGCCTGACCAACATGGTGAAACCCCATCTCTACTAAAAATACAAAATGAGCCAGGCGTGGTGGCGCATGCCTATAATCCCAATTACTCGGGAGGCTGAGGCAGGAGAATTGCTTGAACCTGGGAGGCAGAGGTTGCGGTGAGCAGAGATTGTGCCGTTGCACTCTAGCCTGGGCAACAAGAGCAAAACTCTACCCCCCACCCCCCGGAAAAAAGCAGGATTCCAGTAGCAACAGTGGGAAGAGTCCTCCCTAGAGAGATTTGCTGTGGGGGTTTCTGGTCCACTGCCTCGTGTCCTCAGTTCACTGTAACTTGGGCTCAAGGACATGAATGCTGCCAGAACTTTTCCCCCAGGGGCCTTGCCTACTATTAGGCTGACTGACCTTTGGAGGGGGTGGGCTCTGGAAAGGTTCAGAGCTTTTGTTGCCTAATCTGGAGCCTCATTCTAGATCAGGATGGCTCCTGCCTTTATCTTTTAGTCACGCCGTCTGCCGTTAGAGCTGGACACGGTTTCCAAAGAGGAGAAGATAGTTTGAGACTTCGGGAGAATTCTCAAATTACCATAATTTGAGTGTTTCGTGTCCGAGTGTTTACTCAGAGCCAGGGAGCCCTGTGAGGGAGGTGAGGCTGTTGGCCCTGGACACAGCTACTAAGTGGCAGGGCTGGGGCCTTACACACGGGTCTGACTCCAAACCCTTCGCCACACTTTACCTCACAACTATTTTCAGGGCTTTTTGTACTTTTTAAAGACGGGAGGTGAGGCTGACCTTTCTCAGCTTATATATCATAGCTCTCAATCTACTAGGTGTGATGGGCTCTGGGCCAGCCACCACTTGCCCATGTCCTTCACTGGCCCCATCACTGACTCAACTCCTAGCTTGAGAGTGACTGACCCTGTCGGGGCTGTGGCATCCAAATCCACAAAATGGAAATAACTGTAGCTGTCTTCCAGCATTGTTTGGATTTGTAAAAGGCATGTGGTGGTAGAAATTAAGTGGTCAGGGGACATCCAGGGGCTTTCTGGAGCCATGGAAATGTTCCAAGACAGCTTGATTGGAGTGGGGGCTACACAGGTGCAAGTATGGACCAAAACACATCAAACTGTACTCTTAAAATATACTTTATTATGTGCAAATTATCTTTAAAAAGGTATTGGAAAGCCAAAAAAGGTACAGTCATGCACCACATAATGACAGTTTGGTTAGTGACAGACTGCATATATAACAATCCCTTAAGATTATAATGGAACTGGAAAATTCCTATAACCTGGTGATACTCTAGCTGTCATTTCAGTTGTAGCACAACATATTACGTGTTTGTGGTGATGCTGGTGTAAACAGAACTACTTTGCTGCCAGTTGTATAAAAGTCTAGCACATACAATTATGTACAGTACATCATAGTTGATAATAGTAAACTTGATATATCACTGGTTAATGTATTTACTATTAATGGTTATTTTAGAATATACTGCTATACTCCTTCTTGCTTTTTTTGTTTTAAAGTGAAAACTGTAAAACAGCCTCAGGCAGGTGCTTCTGGAGGTATTCCAGAAGAAGGGATTGTTATGGGAGATGACAGTTCCATGCCTGTCACTGTCCCTGACGACCTTCTAGTGAGACAGGATGCGGAGGACAGTGATACTGACAATCCTGACCCTGTGTAGGCTAGGCTCATGTGTGTGTATTTTGTAGTTTTGAACAAAAAAGTTTAAAAATTAAAAGCTTATAGAGTAAGGATATAAAGAAAGTATTTTTGTAAAGCCGTACAATATGTGTTTTAAGCTGTGTTATTACAAAAGGATCCAAAAGTTAAAAAAAATTAAAAGTTTTGAAGTAAAAAGTTATAGTAGGCAAAGCTTAACTTATATTGAAAGAAAAAAAATTTAAATAAATGTAGTGTGGCCTTCCCGTGCAGTGTTGATAAAGCTGCAGTAGTGTGCAGTAATGTCCTAGGTCTTCACATGGCCTTCCCGTGCAGTGTTGATAAAGCTGCAGTAGTGTGCAGTAATGTCCTAGGTCTTCACATGGCCTTCCCGTGCAGTGTTGATAAAGCTGCAGTAGTGTGCAGTAATGTCCTAGGTCTTCACATTCACTCACTGTTTGCTCACCCAGAACAATTTTCAGGCCTACACACTCCATTCATTATAAGTGTCCTATACAAGTATGGCATTAGAATAAAATCCTTCATATCATGTATTTACTGTACTTTGACTTTACATGAAGTATACTTCATGTACTTTGTTGTCTGTTTCATGATAGGCAGCTTCCAAAATGCTAGATCATTTGCATTTTGGGGTAAATTTCCTTAACACATACCCTCACCCATGACCATAAGCTTTTTTCTCCCCCTCTTTTGAGGTCTTCACAGTTTTTGGAAACTCTATTTCCATAAGCTACTCCTGTCATCCCATGGACAAAGGATTTTTCTGAGGGAGGCAGCTGGTCATAACTGTTAGTGTGAGGTCTCTGGGGACTGATGTCAGAGGACAGCTACAAGGGGGGGTGACTGCTTCCTCTGGACCACTTTTGTGTTTGGCGTCGGGCAGCAAGACCCCAGGTGAGCTAAGCCTGAGCTTTTGAAAATGTACTTTCTTGTGACTTTTCTTGATGAAAAAGGAACTGTTTCTTGAGAAAACATTTCTTTCCAGGAGGCTCTTCTTTCTCTGTTTCACTCTGCAAGGCCCTGACCTGGCAGGTGATATCCAGGCCACTGTTGGGTGCCATGGAGGTGGGGAGAGTTGGCCAGAAGAGTTGAATAACCTTGAATTGAATATTGTCTGTGACTGTTGCGTTGCCTCTGCTGTTGCAGGCTGCCACCCTTTACTTCCCGTCCCGTTTACAAAAATAATGCTTCTGTTTTACCAGTTATAATCGTAGTACTCATTCATTATAGAAAATCTGGAAAAGCTAGACAATTCTTTTTCAGTTTCAGGGAATAGTTCAAAAAAGTTATGTGCTGTCAGTGCCCTGCAGCCAAAAACCACGAGGAGCATACCTGTGGTCAAGCAAAGCTGGGTTTATTTCCTTGTTGCATTGGGGGAGAACTGTGGGACATCTCAGAGAAGGGCTGGGCTTGTGTTGGGTGATTTGAGAGAGAGTTCAGAGAAGTGGGGCTTTGCTCTGTGTTGGATGCTGCTGGGAAGCAGGGCTAATTCTGTGATTGGGTCTCAGTGATTCCTGACTTGAAAGCAGGAAGAATGGAAGGAGGCTAAACCTCTCATTGGTAAAGCAGTGGCTGTAACTCGTATTAGCCAGGATAGGGGATCTTTGGTCATTTTTGTATTTTGGATAATGTTTATGTTTTTGTCTGTGTTCAGACATGATTGAATGGTCCTGTTTTTGTCTTGTTGCAAGGTCACAGAGTGGCCTTGTCTGATGGTGATGTGCTGTGAGAAACTGTTGATGTTCAATGGGAACGGTAAGGCCAGCTGTGGGGGCCTACCCCAGATTCAGCAAAGATTCTGCCCACCCTTACACATCTCCAGCTCTACAATTTTACCTGTTCATTTCAGACATGTCTTCTCTGAGTTCACATGTGCCGGATACCGGTCTCATTTTCCAGGCCTGCGTAAATCAGCCACTGTATCCGTTTCTTTGAGATGTGCCAGAGAGTCGGCCATGCTGTCAGGGAGATTGTAGTGGAATCTTGCTCTTTTGGGCAGCACTAGTCTAGGAGGTCTAATTTTGCAATAACTGGGTTCCAAAAGTTTCCATGTCTGTTGTTTAGTCCTCAGAAACACCTTCTCCCCACAGGAAGTGATAGGAGTGTGAGCTGGAATCCCATTCAACTTCATAAAAGCTTATTTCATCTGTGATGCAGCTGAAAGATGACACTTAGCTATTCAGTGATGCATGGCAGTAAGGAAATGTAAAGAGACCTGGGCAGTGCTTTAGGCTGCTTTAGGGTGCAGCCAGGGTGTTCATGTATACAGGTGCCAGGCAGGAAGGAGGTGCTTATTAAGAGTTAGTGGCACACTCATGCCTGCAGGGTCGGCAGGCAAGGTCAGTGTATGAGGCTATCTGGGTGGGTTTTGGGACAAACCAGGGGATGCATGGCCTTCTCTAGGGGGCATCCAATACCCCAGCTCCCACCAGTTGTTCCCCTGCTAGTCCAGTTGGCCTCTGATTTTAAGAGAAGCCGGAAGTCCAGATTTTTCTGTGAGCGCTCCTTAGTTGTCCACATTGGAAGCAAAGTTTTAAATGCTGTGTATGCGTGGCCCAAGCAAAACACATCTGGAGGCCAGATTGAATCCACAGGCTGAAAGCAGTCAACCAGGTCTGATGTCATGACCCTGTGTCCTCTCTACTGGCAGGAAGAGATGTCAGGAGAAAGTGTGGTGAGCTCAGCGGTGCCAGCGGCTGCTACCCGCACCACTTCCTTCAAGGGCACGAGCCCCAGCTCCAAATACGTGAAGCTGAACGTGGGTGGAGCCCTCTACTATACCACCATGCAGACGCTGACCAAGCAGGACACCATGCTGAAGGCCATGTTCAGCGGGCGCATGGAAGTGCTCACCGACAGTGAAGGTAAGCTCACCTGCCACGTGCCTGCCCCTGGCCATGCGTTTTGTGGTCCAGGAGAGCTTCCCTAAGGAAGTGACATTTAAGTCAAGACCTGAAGATATGTAGGAGGCAGCTGGTCAGGGACTCCCACCATCTTGACTTCGTTGTTGGTTTGCTGTGTTACTTTGAGCAAGTTACTTCCTCACCCAGGCCTTAGCTTGCTTGTCTCTGCCATGCTTCTGTGGCTTCAGAGTGAAACTCAAGCCTGGGAGAGAGAGAGGTGTCTTCCCTGGACCCTTGTCCCCCCAAGATGGGGTCTTGACAAAGACCGACCTGGGTTTGAGCCCCAGCTCCCCAGTTAGTATCTGGTGATCCTAACCAAGTGGCAGAACCTTTTGGTCTCATTTTCTTCCTCTAATGAAATGGGCATGACGATACCTGCCCTTTGGGGCCATTGGCACATAGTAAGTATTCATCCATATATAGTCAATGCATGTGTGTATATGTGTATGCATATATATATATACACACATAAATACACGCACACACGTTTTTCTTGTGGAAAGTCGTGTTAGTAAAAGGCAAAGAATCGGCTGGGCACGGTGGCTCACGCCTGTAATCCCAGCACTTTGGGAGGCCGAGATGGGCAGATCACGAGGTCAGGAGATCGAGACCATCCTGGCTAACACGCTGAAACCCCGTCTTTACTAAAAATAAAAAAAGTAGCCAGGTGTGGTGGCGGACGCCTGTAGTCCCAGCTACTTGGGAGGCTGAGGCAAGAGAATAGTGTGAACCCAGGAGGCGGAGCTTTTAGTGAGCTGAGATCATGCCACTGCACTCCAGCCTGGGCAACAGAGCAAGACTCCATCTCAAAAAAAAAAGGCAATGAATCACTTAGAGGGGTCTTTCATAACTACTTCCTACCCACCTGGAACCATCAAGGAGCCACTGGCAACGGGGCTTCATCCTTACCTGGCTGGGTTTACCAGCAGGTCGCATGAGGTTTAAAAATAGCTCCATCCTTCATTCTTTGGCCTGAGATTGCTTAAGACCAGGCCAGGGTACAGCCTGGCTTGACCTTGACCCCGCTTTCCTGTTTCTGAGACTGGCCTTCTATGCTGCTGCCCCACCTTTCCAGGGACATTGACTTGGGAGGGTGAGTGAGTTTTCACATAAGTGGGTGGGACTGGGGTACCCAAGCCTGGTGTCCCCCAGTTCATTCTCTGATCCTAAGAGGGCCGAAGCTTGGGCTGCCCACTGGTGAGGGCATTTCTCTCTGTGCCCTGGGGAAGACCAGGGTGTGGGGCTGGAGATTCTGCTTTCCGTGAACTCTGGTTTCTGTTCAGGCAGCAGTGAACTGAGGTTGGAGCCCCAGAGCTGCCATTTCACACTTAGCTTTTTATGAGTGGGAGGATCCCCTTTGCTGTGCCACACCCAACATGGCCCGAGAGTATCTGTGGAAATCAAGACAATGGCACCCCAGCTGCTGGAGGAAGCAGGCGTTTTCTGAGAACCAGGATTGTTGTGGTTTTTCTTGTACCCTACCCAGTCTCTGGAGGGGCTCAGGGAAAGGCTGCTGAGTTGCCTCGAAAGCTGAGTGGACGCCTCTTCTCCTCAAAAGGCCTCGTCTTGGTGGCCTGATGCCATATCAAAAAAGAAACGGACTCGTCAGTCTGCCTGTCCCCGACTGGACAGAACATGTGAGTGGTACTGGCAGGACTGCTCACCTTCTAAATGCCTGCTATGAGATGTTTTTTGCCTGGTGCTGCCTGGAAAACCCAGGTTCTTGGGGGACACAGTGTCATTTTGACACTGCAAACTGTGGCTTCTTTCATGTCACTGGAGCTCAGCCCCTGCTTCATAAGATTATGAAAAGCTCATGGTATGGCACTTTATGGGGCATTCTTTTCTTTTTTCTTTTTTTTTTTTTTTTTTGAGACAGGGTCTTGCTGTGTCACCCAGGCTGAAGTGCAGTAGTGCCATCATAGCTCACTGCAGCCTCCATCTCCTGGGCTCAAGCAATCCTCCCACCTCAGCCTCCTGTGTAACTGGGACTACAGGCATGCACCACCAAACCCAGCTAATTTTTTAGAATTTTTGTGGAGATGGGGCCTCATTATGTTGTCCAAGCTGGCCTTGAACTCCTGGGCTCAAGCTATCCTCCTACCTCAGCCTCCCAAAGTGTTGGGATTACAGGCGTGAGCCACCACATGCAGCCAATGGGTATTTCATTTAATCCTCACCATAACCATTCCAGGGGTGGATACTGTTGTTACCATTCCAAGTGAGGAGTCCCCATCTCAGAGGTGAAATGCTTTTTCAAAAGCTGATGGGACTAGAAAAGGTGAAGCTGCTGAACCCAGGACTTGCTGGCTCTTACTGCCTGCTGTGCATGGCTAGATGTGGCCCTGGTCCCAGGCCAGATCGTTTGAGTGTGGCATCCTTACGAGTTAACTGCTGGCTTTGTGCTAAAGCCCTCTGGTGGGGGCCCTCGTGAAGGCCTGGGATAGTAGGCTGGGTATCTGGCCTTCCAGCCGTTGTCTGTGCCTGGCAGAGTGATCCTGTTGGTCCTTGGAGAGAGCAATGCACAGCCTGACCCATGGCCTGCAGGTTGCCTCAAATGCACTCTTGGGTCTACAAATTGGGATAGACGCCCTGCATCTTGCAGCTCCATCCTGGCCTACAGGCTGGAAGCCTGTCAGCTGCAATGAAGTTTGCTACAAATAGGCAGAAATGCCAAGTGCAGCTCAGCCAGGCAGTGAAGCCAGCAGTACAGCTTGCTGGTTAAAGGACAGGGGCTTTGAAGGTCCTGAACAGGGGATGTGTCATGTTGCCCGAGAAAGTGATTGCTTCAGGAGAGAGGACCTGGCATCCAGCATGGGGGAAATAGTCTCCTTTTTGCTCCGGACCCTTCTACCTGTTTGAGTTTTGTACTGTGTGCAGGTAACTCCTAAACCAAGAAGAACTTGGGTGTTGATGTTAGCCAGGCCTGGGTTAAGTCCTGGCTCTGCTGCATGTCACAGTCACAGTTGACATTTATGGAGCCCTGTCTACACGTTGTGCTAATCTTGGCCTATTTGCCATTTACTGGCCATGTGACATTGGACAAGTGGCTTTTTCTCTGAACCTCTTTCCTCCTTTCCCAGTTGTGAATGAAAATGCTTTGCAGAGTCGGGGATTGAGTGAGGACATGAGAAAGCACTTGCCACAGGGCCTGAGATGTTGGGAGAACTCAGTAAATGGGAACTGTCAATTATGGCTTTTGTTCCGAGTGTAAATGTTGGGGGGATGAGTGTTGCTGAGGGGCTACAGAGAAGCAGGTCTTAGCAGCATGTCGGGAGAGGGTGCCTGCCTTGTCCTTCAGGGATGAGCGTGCTGCAGTTCCACACGACTCCCATGGGATGGCTTTTCTGAGAAGAAGAGGACACTGCGGCAGTGAGCATGCCCTTCCCAGACTCTTCCTGGAAAGGTTCAGTTCCCACAATGCTAGAATTTTCACCTGACTCCTTGTCAGCGTCACCATTGGTTCACGGATTTAGGTAGCGCCTTTCACAATGCATCCGTTCATCATTTGCCTGTAGTGTCTGTTTCATCCCTGTTGCTTGGCACGATACTTCCCCCCGTTGTATGTTTTCTGATGTCTTGCTAATGTATTTTGGAATGAGTGCGTACCCTAGGTTGAAGAGTCATTCATTTTGTGATCGCACCTCCCCTAGAAATCAGTCTGATCCATGGGAAAACTGCAGTTCCTGAGGGCTTCCCTGAGATCTGCAGCCCTTCTGCCTTCCATGACGATGCTCTTTTGTAAAATTCCAAAGTACCTCAGAGCTTTTAAATTGTGAATAATACAACAAACTCACCTGTGCCACCAGGCTCAGTCCGGGCATAAAGTATGACCTGTACCTGTGGGGCCCCTCTGTACCTTCTCTGTTTGTCCCTCTCCCTTCCAAAGGTAAGCATTTGGGGTCACCAAATGTATCTCAAGCTTGGCTACAGAGTGAGTCACCTGAGGAGGTCAGTACTGGTGCCTGGGTCCCAGCCAGGGTGTGGCCTGGGCAGTAGGACTTTGAAGAGCTGTCTGGGTGATTCTAGTGTGCAACCAGCGTTGAGAACCACAGGTGTCGATCTTTCCAGGTATTACTCTTGCTATAGCTGTGCATGTCCCTAAACAAGGCGCTATTGATGTGCTTTTAAACATGATGTCAATGGTGCTCTACAGTTTGTATCTGCTTTGCTTTTGCTTATGTAGCATTATGCTTGTGAGAACAATCCACAACGAAATAGCTCTTGTTCACACATTTCCTGGTGGTAGAGTGTCCATTCTAGAAGCATACAGCCGCTGCCGGAGCCATATTCTGTTGATGATCATTAGAGGGTTTGCGGTGTTCACTGCTAGGAATGTGAACATCCTTGAACACTTTCCCTGAGCATGGGAGTTGCTCTGTGTGATGCTGCTCAGCTTTTGCCACATCATGGCGCATGTAGACGATCATATTTTCACTTTGGCAAATGAGAGGGTTCTGGACTCCCTAGACCCCACCCAGCCATCTCAGGGGCTGTGGCTTTAAGATCTTACCCACTGTTGGGAGCTCAGCCCTAGAGTTTATTCCCAGCAGGGGAACTGGGACAGCATCTTCTACTCCCTTAGATATTGCAGGAGTCCCTTCTGCAGTGGTTATGGCAACTTCTACTCCCTGCAGAAGTCTGGTTTTGCCAACCCTTGGCACTGTCCAACCTTTTAATTATTGCAAATCTGGTGAGTATGATACGGTACCTTGTTTTATTCAGTATTTCCTAATGTCTGGTACATTGAGCATGTTTTTATGCTTATTGGTCTTTTGAGTTTAATCTTTTAACTGCTTGATTGCATCTTGTTTACACATTTGTGTTTTTCTTTTCTTATTACTTTTAGAAGTTCATATTCTGGATCCTATTTCTTTGGGGTCTGCTGTAGATATCTTCTCCCAGTCTGACTTGTCTGAGCTTTTGTAACGGGGCTTTTTGATACCTCAAAGTTTAAATTGCTTTTTTACACCTAGGTCCTTGATCTACCTCAGTGATGCCCAACCAGTGGGTGATTTTTTGGGACATTGAGCAATGTCCAGAGACATTTTTGGTTGTCCCATCTTGGGGATGGTGTTGCTCCTGGCATCGAGTGAGTAGAGGCCAGGGATGCAACTAAATACCCTACAATGTACGGGGCAGCCTCTCACAACTAAGAATTATCTGGTCCAAAATGTCAAAGTGCTCAGGTTGGAGACCCTGCCCTAGGGATTCTGATCAGGTATGAGGCAGGTTCCTAGAATCTGAATTTTTCACAAGTACCTTGGGTGGCATTTATGATCAGGGGTGTTTGCGAAGCACAAAAGTATAGAGTATAAATACCTTAGGATGGCAAAGGGGTCAGTGAAGGTTCTCTGGAGGCGGTGGGAGAAGGGAAAGGAGAGGTCAGACATCCAGGGAGAGAGGAAGCACATTGTATGCTCACGGGGCGGGGTGGAGGGGAGCCTAGTGGCTTAATCCCCCTGACCCCCAGAGCAGCCTTCTCCTCCTTTGGGTCACTGAAAGCAACACCAACTCCGTCCTGGGGGCTGGACCTTGCTGCCTCTGGATGCTGCTGCTCTGCTTCCAGCAATAATCATGAGAGATGAGATTGTCAAAGACCCATAGCTGCTTTTGAGTGCTGTTGGTAGACCCAGCATTGTGCTGTGTGCCTTCTGTACATTCTTTCATCATATTTTTATCTCAACCCTGTGAGATCGTTTGTAGAAGAGAAAACTGCTAGACAGAGGTAAAATGAAGCACCAGTGTCATCCAGCAAGAAGCTATCAGAGCTGGGTTTCCAGCACTTAATGCTGTGCTGTGCTGTGCTGTGCTGTGCTGAGGACGTCCTGGAGCCCAAGTCCAGTGCTGCCCAGTGTGGTCCGGTCAGTTCTGCTCTCCAGCCTTGCCTAATGGGTCGTGGGATGACAGGCTGCCCTGAGTTGGCCAGCCTTCCTAAATAGCCCTCGTGCCCCGTGGCAGCAGGAGAGAGACCCCCCACATGTGAGGAGCTGCTTGACTTCCATTTGCCTTTCTACATGCTAGGCATTTGAGCTGACTTTCAAAGGGATTACTCCCTGCTTTGAAAGCGACCACAGTATCTTAAAGTCAAAATGCTGATTGAAACCTCCTGGAGAGTGTGCCTGGCTCCCTTGCCCTTATTTGTCCAAAGTATGATTCCTTCGCCACAAGCATTTCCTGACGGCATTCTTGAGCCGGAGCCCAGTGTCACGGTCTGCCTGTTCGTTTATGGGAACTCTGGGCTATCACTTGGATAATTGATTTCAGGGCCCTGGGTCTTCCAAGCAGCTTGAGTTCTACAGGCATCAAAGGCAGAGCATGGAAGCTTCCTCCCCTGTGCAGCTGAGCTGAATCCTATTCATCTTTTCAATTCTGGTGAAAGGAGTTTTCCTATGAGTGCTTTACTTTTTCTTTGTGGTCTAGTCCTGCCGCCTCTGCTTGGGAATGGCGCTGAACCTCTCTGAACCTCTGTTTTATCCGTGGAAAATGCAAGGGAATGAGCTCCCCTCAAAAAAGAACTGGTGGAAAGGTAATACAGTCTTTCCATGCCTTGTCAGCCTTCTGAGAGAAACGTACTTGGTGTAGGCAGCACAGAGGCCTCGAGCTGGTAGACTGCCAGCCCAGTTCACCTGCAGATGTGTTTTGTTTGCCTTGTGGTGGGTTGATGACAGTTTTGTTTTGTTTTAATTAGTTACCATCCTTTAAAAATCAGGGAATTCACAGAAAAATCTGCGTTTCTGGCATTGCATAGGAACATCAGAGCTCACAGCTCTTGGGCCCACATTCCTGCCTGGCCACTCTTGGCTGGAGTGGGAAGAGCCTGCCCCTCTTGGGGGCAGGGCAAATGCTGTCCTGTCAGCCCCAGCCTCAGCCCCGCCCAGCTGCACTCATTTATGCTGCTTACTGGCCCCGGAGGCATCTGGGTTGCATAAGATATTAATTCCGTATTTTGTTGTCTCAGATGTAGAAAGAAGTGGGGTGGGATCACATTTGGAGGTCACTGTCAGGGTGATGTGATTTACTATGCCTGGGAAGGCCTTTTTCTTCCCTGAAACCAGGAGTTGACTCGGGGCTACACATTTGTATTGCATTTTCCCCAAGTTGGGGTATTCTTCCCACCTACCCAGGAAATTGGAGCAGTGTGGAAGTAGGAAGTGGAAGCCGCTGGAGGGCTGGGACCGTTCCTTTAAGAAAAGGCCCAGGAACTTTAGGCTGAGCTGTTCCATCAGGGGAACCTGGAAACGGCCCTATTATCAACTTTCCTGGCAGCAAATGATGCAAAGAATACCAAACTGTGCCCTAAAACCATGAGAGGGCACTTGGCAGGGACTGGACTTGCCAGGTTAAGGGGTAGGGGAAAGCAGGCCGATTTATGCCTTTGGATTGTGAAAAAGATGCGTTTGCTGCTCTCAACTTTTGCTGGCCTCTGCCACTGATCCAAGGCCCGGGATCAGTAGGGCCCAATCTGAGGAGGATATGGAGCAGGGCACAGTGTTGTTAGGAGTGGAAATACTGGCCCTTCTCCCAAAGTGGGGAGGAAGGTGGGAGCATAAAGTGACCGATTCCTACTGAAGCCTCCTCACGGCACTGGCATTTTCCACCTGTAATGCGGGGCAGGAGCCATGGGGACACCCCTTGCCGGAGGTCGCCCTGCTTGTCAGAAGGCCTCGACTTCACCCTCTCATCTGTCTGGCTTCTTTTTAGAGGCTCACATTTGCTGTTGGGAGACACTTGGTCTTTGCTCCATTCCTGCCTCCCTTTTTGGTACTTCCTGCTCCTAGGCTCCAGTCCTGTCTTCTCCAAACACCACTCCCAGAGACACTGCATTTCAGTAGAGGGGTTCTGAAAACCCTCAGGATCTCTAGTGGAGGAATGCCGGCTCAGTGACAAGATTAGAAAGAACATTGAGCAGCAGAATAGAGTTTTCCTGGCCCCTACCCCCAAGAAAATTTCACAGTGCCTGGATTTGGTCAGCAGTTGGGACCTTTCTCCATATCCAATAAAAGCTGGTTCTGTCTCCCCGTGTTGACCGAGCTGCTTGAGGGTGGGGTCTGTCTTGGTCATTCAGTAGCCACTAAGTGCTTGTTGCAGGAAGTTGTGGGATAGGACTTCCTGTGTTGGTGCTGGTCAGTGTCTGGGGCTCAGCCTTGGGAGCCAGAGGTCACAGTCTGCAAGGGTGAGACTTGTGCATTCTTAGAAATGGCTCTGTTACGTGCCAGTTTGAGGGAAGCTTTGTAGAAAGAGGAAGTAGCTATTTTTTACCCCAGAAGTCTTTCTTCTGTCCTTGGGATGTGGCCATTTGGACCTGTTTTACCCAGGTGTGGTACACGAGCCCCTCTTGGATGTCCTTGTCTAAGGGATATTTGAGGGTACTTCAGAAGTGTACTTTTGGGCCTCAAGAGTCGGGAGGTACAACAGAGCCTCAGATGAGGGTTACCTGGGGTTGTGGCCGTGTCAGCAGGGCCTGGAGGCTGTGGGGGCCTCCTCAGCCCTTAGTGGACAGGTGGGCAGGTGAGGCTGCCACTCTCCGGGCAGTCCCACTCTCCGCTGGGAGGTAGAGGGAGCTGAGAGACACC
Organism: Rhinopithecus bieti; assembly: GCF_001698545.2. Taxonomy (NCBI): domain Eukaryota; kingdom Metazoa; phylum Chordata; class Mammalia; order Primates; family Cercopithecidae; genus Rhinopithecus; species Rhinopithecus bieti. Next base: position 999,984 of record NW_016806995.1, read on the forward strand.
CCAGTTCAGCTCAGGGCCTCCCACGAGAGGAGGGCCCGTGTAACCAGCCCCTGCCTCCTCCCCCTGCAGGCTGGATCCTCATTGACCGCTGTGGGAAGCACTTCGGTACAATACTCAACTACCTTCGAGACGGGGCGGTGCCTTTACCCGAGAGCCGCCGGGAGATCGAGGAGCTGCTAGCAGAAGCCAAGTACTACCTGGTCCAAGGCCTGGTGGAAGAGTGCCAGGCAGCCCTACAAGTAGGCATCACCCTTTCTTCCCATATGGGTGGAGAGGCACCAAGCCTACCTGCCTTCTTCATTTTCCCTCTCTGCAAAATGGGAGCGGTTTCTGTCTGACTGAGATGTTGTGAGAGTTAATGAGTTTGCCCTGGAGCCCAATTCCTTCAGTCAGAGTGACCCCTGAGAGGCCTCCCTGGAACAGCAGGCCACCTACTGTCTCAGTCCTTGCAGCCCTCATGCTGTTGGATCTTCTCATGTATACATCTCAACCCTTCAGCAGCGAACCCCGCCGTGTAAAACTTGGTCAGTGTTCGGGACCAATCTTAGGGTTTACTCTAGTCCCAAAAGTCATTGTTGGGAGCTCAGCATAATCTCTACAGACAGACACCCCTCACTCCTTAGCTGGACAGAGCAGGACCATTGGGGTCAGGTCTGGTGACAGTAAAATCCCACAAAACCAAAATGCTTCTAGACATAGCCAACACCCCTTTATTTCAAACAAAGTTACAATGTGGCAGAGCATCAGAAGTGTCCCTTTGGGTTGTCTGGGTTGTCGTAGGAATTTGGTCTGTGTGCATGAGGCCCTTGTTTGGGCCTCCCCAACACCACATGTCTGTGTTTGGCTCCGCACTGGACCAGTACCTATAACACTGCACACCACCTCTACTCTGAGAGTCTGAACTCACTGTAGATCTAACTGAATGTTGCAGCATTTACTTTTTTATTGTTACTACGTTGTTAAAAGTGATGCACATGCATCCTTCAAGAAGTCAAATAGTGCTGCAAGGTTAACATCAAAAACACCACCATACCCCCTCCTACTCTCCTTCACCCCTGCAGTAACCTCTGTGAATTCTTTCAGCAGTTTTTTCTGTTCACATTTATGTTTCCACATAATTTCGCCTGTGCTGCTCTTTATTGAATTCTCAGTTTTTGACATTATCTACTGGCATGACTATAGAAAACTAGAATTTAACTCACGCACTGCCCCTACCTCCACCCCCACCAAGCTTAGGCATACTCTTCCTTCTCCCATTCTCCTGGTACAGTTCATCACAGTTCTGGTTAAATTCAGAGTTTAGTTTACATCATGACGCATAAATATGGCTGACAGTTAAGCCACAGAGTGTACAATGATTATTTTCTTTCTTCTAGAACTGTAAGTTTGCCAGAGTTAGGGATTGCCTCATTGTTTTGTTAGCTTGATTTTCTAAATATATGTTCCTACTTCAACCCCATGTTCTCAGCAGTCTCATACTGGTGTGTTCAGACACATCAGAGGTTCTGTTTCATCTTTGTCTTGGAGACATGCCCCTGGGTCCCGTTTCTATTAGTCTGAGGTTAGACCTCCAGGACTGACCTCCTAATTCTTTCCTCTTAGTGTCTCTGGCTTTATCCTTTTGTTCTACTTTCTCAGAAGTTTTATTTTTTCACCTTTATATTTTCAACCCTTCTATCCAAATTTTCATTTCTGCTATCGTCTTTCTAACTTCTAAGAGCCTTTTCTTGCTCTCCGAATGCCCTGCTTTCCACAGCGTGCTGGTCTTGTTTCGTAGGAGGCCGTATCTGCTCTCATCTGTCTGATGATACTATTTGCTTTCTTTCTTCTCCCTTCATTATGTGACTCCTCCTCTTTTCCTCTCTTTGTTTTGGTTTTGCTCTCATGTTTAAGAGGCTTTTCACATGTAATCTGATGATGCTTGGCTGTCTGCTGAAAGAATGAGACTCTGAAAGCTTGTTTGCATGTGTGGTCCCTGTCCACTGGGCTGCATTGTGGGTGATAAGGCAGACTTTTTCAGCGGGACCCCCAGCTCTCAGAATCTGTAAGCCATTTTGGGGAACAGACGGAATTCCTGAAGAGCAATCCTCTACTCTCCTCCTGCTGATGGGTCTAGGCCTGGCCAGCTGCCTTTGGGGATCTGGAAGGGGAAGGAGCTGGGGTTGCTTGTCACTTAGTGTGATGTTCACTTCTTCCCCCATTTTCAGAATCGCAGCTCAGCCCTGTCCTCTACTGTGCAAACCACTGCAGGAAAGTTGCCCTTTCTTCTGCCTGCGTGGCGACAGAGATGGATTTGGGGATCTTCCCAGTGCTTCCACCCACGGGTTTCAGCTTTCCTCTTCTCCTTGGTTAGCGCTCACCTGTGACCTTTCCAGCCTCGAGTTTCTGACTTTTTTTTTTTTTTTTTTTTTCCTGGTCTGCTGACCTCACTTCTCCCATTCTTTTTCCCCTTATGGGTTTATACTTTCTTTTATTCCTCTGCAGTCATCGTAGTGGGGTTTTAGGAGCTTTTGATTAAATCATGTTTCAGCTGCTACGACAAGGGTTTATGTTTGAGTGGCTCTGGGCTGTGGAAATGGTCGTCATTGTTAGTACTTACTCAGCATCCTGGCCTATAATGGTCATAGACAAAGAGCAGACTTACTGGGAAATCCAACTCCCTGTCTCCCTCATCTAGTTCATTGGTGGTAAGAATCCTCCTCTCTTCCCAGCCATGACTGCCCCATCTCCCCTTGCCAGAGCCTGTCTGTCCAGCAGGTCAGCTTTAAAAATGCAGTGCTAGGCAGGCCTCCTAGGCTGAAAGCATGTTTTGTTCCAGCAGAACAAAGATACTTATGAGCCTTTCTGCAAGGTCCCTGTGATCACCTCATCCAAGGAAGAACAAAAACTTATAGCGACTTCAAATAAGGTATGTTGGAGGCACCCTTGTGGAATTTCTTTTGCTACCAGAAATGATGGAGGTTCTTCTGAATAACTTTTGAAATAAAAACATGTGTAATTGCTTGAGTGAGGCCTGAGAATGGGTTCACAATGGGAAGCTACAGGTCATCTTTTGTCCTCTGCTATTGGGTCATGCGGTCCCCCTCTCCAGCCAGCAAGCTATGCTTGTCTGCCTCTTCTGCTGCAGCTCAGGGCCCCAGCCCTATGGGAAGCCAGTAGTTCATTGCACCTGCCTGCCAAATAATTCTTCGCCTTCTTCTTTTGAAACAACCCACAGCCAGCCGTGAAGCTGCTCTACAACAGAAGTAACAACAAATACTCATATACCAGGTACGGCGCCAGCTGGGAAAGACAGCTCCATTTACCAGGAGAACCGCCACTCACACTAGCCAGACCCAGCCCCTCTGTACCTTCAAAGGAGGATGACCCCTCTCTGCCGCTCTGCCTGGATAGATAAGTAGACAGATGGATACAGGGGTATAACTCTGAGCTATAATTCACACATATCATAAAAGTCATCTTTATAGAGTGCACAGTTTTTATTATATTCACAGTATGTGGTTTTAGTATATTCACACGTTGTGAGGCCATCACCACTATCTAATTTTAGAACTTGTTCACTGCCTGAAAAGAAACCCTCTATGCATTAGCAGTCACTCCCCATTTTCCCTCAGCCCTAGGTAACCACTAATCTGTTTTCTGTCTTAATGAATTTGCCTGTTCTGGACATTTTTATATGAATGGAATTGCACAATATGTAGACTTTTATGATCAGATTCCTTCGCTCAGCATAGTGAGATGACCTAAGAGGTTTTCGGGGTTTATCCATGTTGTAGCATGAATCAATACTTCATTCCTTTTATAGCAGGATAATATTCCACAGTGTGGACCACATTTTCTTTACCCATTCATCAGTTGATGGACATTTGGGTTGTTTGCACTTTTTGGCGATTGTTTTTAATGCTGCTATGAACATTCATGCAGTCTTTGTGCGGACGTATGTTTTTCATTTCTCTAGGAGCAGAATTGCTGGGTCATGTGGTAACTCCAGGTTTAATCATTCGAGGACCTGCCAAACTGTTTTCTAAAGTGGCTTCACCATTTTACATTCCCACCAGCAATATATGCAGGTTTCTAGAATGCCATTTGGCCCTTGAAAACATGTGGCTCTAACTCGGGAACTTGAGGGATGCCGGGAGGATTTAATGAGGTTACTCAAGATCTTTAAAAAGACCTGGGATACAGAGTCTCCCTTGGGCAGTGCCATTCTGCTCCTCACGGGGCTCGGTGAGGCGCTCTCCTCCACCCGGTGCCTCTGCCCAGAGGCTGTCACTCAAGCACAATGGTTAGGAGCACTCAGGCTTAGGGGCCAGGGCTGTCTTTTGGGGGGCCTGTCTGCCATTTATTAGGTTCAGCCTTGAGCAATTAATTTCTCTGATCCTAACTTTCCTTCTTGAGCGATTGAGATTGGAGTGCGTTTGTCATGGGATTCTTGTGAGGTTGAAATGAGATAGTGGAGAAAGTGGGCTCAGTAAGGCCCTGCATGTAGAAGGGCCCGGCAAATGATGGCAGTTTTTACCAGCTTGTGGTCACTGTATCAAATGCTCTTTTGCAGCAATTCTGACGACAATATGTTGAAAAACATTGAACTGTTTGATAAGCTGTCCCTGCGCTTTAACGGAAGGGTCCTATTCATAAAGGATGTCATTGGGGATGAAATCTGCTGCTGGTCCTTTTACGGTCAGGGCCGGAAGATTGCTGAAGTCTGTTGTACCTCTATTGTCTATGCCACTGAGAAGAAACAGACCAAGGTAAGAGCCTCGAGAGGACAGTTTGGAGTGGCTGTTCTGAAACATACACCTGTAGAACTTCCTTTCACTTGAGCACAATACAGAGGGAAATGCTTTTAAAATGCTTTGCTTGGCTTGTGACTGCTCATCATCTTTAAAATATTTATCTTTTAGGCCCTGCAAAGAGCCAAATGTAGGGTCCATCTGGCATTCCTTAGTTCCCTACCTTGCTGGCTTCCTTCCAAGCACGCTTGACTCCCTGACTGGGCTGGACTCTGGAGATCTCTTTTTATATCATCCTCTCCAAACCAGTAGGCTTGACCTGTCCTTTGACCTCTCCCACCGTGCCATTCCACAAAGCTGGACTGCTCTGCACAGTGCTGCTAGAGGTCTGGCCCCACCCTTAATTGAATTTGCCTGCCCTTTTGGGGCTCTGCAATTGGGTTTTCTGTCTTTTTAAACTTTTAATTCACACTGTACACTCTCATTTCTTTAACCTATCTAAGGGAAATCTGGCTATCCAGTGACACACAGCAGGTCTGCTGTGGGCCGACGGTCATGCCTCTTGTCACCCTCGCACAGGAGGCTCAGGAGACTGAACCTGTAGGTCCCCTACTCACGTTATTACTGTCCCTGCAGCTTTTGGGGGTACACAGTTCTGCATGATTCTGTAGCTGACCTTGAACAAAAGCACATGAGACAAAATCACATCACAAAGTAGAAACCAGAGTCTCTTTTTTAATTTATTATTAAAAATTTAAGCCATACACAGAATGATAGTGTGGTGATCTCCCCTGTGCCATCACGCCATGTCAAGGGCCATCAGCTCGGGCACTCTCACTCAGTCTGTATCTGCTCCACGTCCCCAGCACTCACAGGATGAATTGGACAACATATTTTATTCCTAAGCCTTTAAAATTATCCTAAAAGATGATAAGGGCAAAACACTGAGGTTCTTTTTGTTTTCAAAGATCCCAGGGGTGGGGGCAAACCAGAATCATCTGCCTCTCTCTCCACATTGGCAAGACATCATAGCCCTTTTCTCCTGTGAACTGTTTTTTTTAGGGCTATGAATTCTTCCTGTAATTAGACCCCATTCTGTCATGGTTTGATTTCTTAAAATATGCCTGGGCTGCCTCTGCCCTTGGGTATTAAGAGGAGAGTCATCATATTGATTGAGCTTTAAAAGATTAAGACTTCTCATTTTTAGAGCTTAATAAGGAACAAGGGGATTTAGAGAACACGTGATCTGATCCCAACTGTTTCTAGATTAGCAGACAGGTTCAGGAGCGGCGTGTTCTTGTGTTTGTTAAGCTAGTTATTGGCAGAGCCAGGATGGGAAGCCAAGGGCCTCTTTCTTCTCTCTTTTTGTTTTGAGAGAGAGTATTGCTCCATCACCCAGGCTTGAATACAGTGACGCAATCATAGCTCAATGCAACCTTGAACTCCTGGGCTCAAGTGATCCTCCTGCCTCAGCCTTCTGAGTAGCTGGGTCCACAGGTGCATGCTACCACACCTGGCTCATTTTATTTATTTTTGTATGGACTGGGTTTCACTATGTTGCCCAGGCTGGTCTCGACCTCCTGGCCTCAAGTGATCCCCCCACCTTGGCCTCCCAAAGTGTTGGGATTACAGGCATGAGCCACTGCGCCCAGCCCTTATCACTTGACTCTCCTCTCTCATCTCCGCTCCGTTATTGAGCCCTACTGGGAAGTTATGTTTTTGTTTGGGGCTGTTGGTTATTGTATTTGTCAGTTCTCAAGTGCTTATTTGGTTTTTCTCTCTCCTTGCTGAGACTCCCTTTGTTCCCATTTGCTCTAACCCTTACTTACTGGAACATGTTAATAATAGCTGCTGCCAGGTCTTTGTCAGGTAATTCCAGAACCTTGTGTCATCTTGGCACTGGCATCTGTGAGTTATTTCCCACAGGAGTTGAGAATTTCTTGGTTCTTGTGTATTGAGAAATTTTGATTGTATCCTAAACATTTTGAATATTGTTAAAGGGCTCCAGGCCTTGTTTAAATCCTAGGGAGAACATTGATGTTTTTGTTTTAGCAGGCAATTGACCCAGTTGGGCTTAGGCTGCAAGCTCTCACCAGCCTTCTGTAGTTTGTAGTTGCAATGACAGTTTGGTTTTCACAGCCTTCAAATCTGTCCCAGCTGTGTGCCACGCAGTGGCCCGTCTGTCCTGGGCAGTATCTCTTGCAGCATTCAGTTCTTTCGGGTCTGCTTATGCGGTTTAGGGGCAGATCTTGCAGCTGAGTGTGGGTCTAGGAGTTCATATACAACTTCACAGGTTGCTTCTCAAGCTCCTCTTCCTTTGTAATCGCCGCAGTTCTCTAAGCTTCCCTGGAGTCCCCTTTCCTGGTCAGCCAGCCAGAAAGCTGGGGGCTTAGTTATTCCCGCTTTCCCACCTACTTTCTGTGACCGTGCCTATACTTTGGGCCCAGCAGCATGAAGATAGAAAAAGCAACCAGATTCACCCAATCCTGTTGAGACCACAGCTCTTCTCATCAGAAAAGAAGGTTCCTTCCCTCAGAGTTTTGACTCCTGCAGGCTCTGGTTGCTGCCACAGGAATGCGCAGGTCTGGGTGCAAGAAAATAAAGAAAAGGACTGAGCATGGTGGCTCACACCTGTAATCCCACACTTTGGGAGGCTAAAGCAGAAGGATTGTTTGAGTCCAGGAGTTCAGGAACACCCTGGGCAACATAGCAACAGCCCTGTCTCTACCAAGCATTTAAAAAGAAATAGCTGGGCATGGTGGCGTGTGCCTGTAGTCTCAACTACTTGGGAGGCTGAGGTGGGAGAATCATTTAAGCCCAGTAGTTCAAGACCAGCCTGGGCAACATATCATCACACCCATCTCTACAAAAAAATTTTAAAAGTTAGTTGGGTGACTGGGCGCGGTGGCTGACGCCTGTAATCCCAGCACTTTGGGAGGCCGAGGCAGGCGGATCACGAGGCCAGGAGATCAAGACCATCCTGGCTAACATGGTGAAATCCCGTCTCTACTAAAAACTACAAAAAATTAGCAGGGCGTGGTGGTGGGCACCTGTATCCCAGCTACTTGGGATGCTGAGGCAGGAGAATGGCTTGAGCCCAGGATATGGAGCTTGCAGTGAGCCGAGATTGCGCCACTGCACTCCAGCTGGGGCGACAGAGTGAGACTCCGTCTCAAAAAAAAAAAAAAGTTAGTTGGGCATGGTGATGCATGCCTATAGTCTCAACTACTTGGGGAGGCTGAGGTGGCAGAATCATTTGAGCCTAGGAGTTCAAGGCTGCAGTGAGCTATGATTGTGCCACTGCACTCCAGCCTGGGTGACAGAGCAACGCTCTCTCAAAACAAAAAAGAGAAGAGAAAGAGGCCCTTGGCTTCCCATCCTGGCTCTGCCCCTAACCAGCTTCACAGACACAAGAACACGCCGCTCCTGAACCTGGTCTGCCAATCTGGAAACAGCTGGGATCAGACCATGTGGTCTCTAAATCCCCTTGCTCCTTATTAAGCTCTAAAAATAAGTCTTAAAATTTTAAAGCTTCATTAGAGCCCATATCTAAAAAAAAGGAAAGAAAACCAGGATTTCCTCCCAGCCTGTCTGCCTCTTAGACTCGGTGGCCTCCCTGGCCACTAGAGACCTTCCGGAGGTCTTCTGTCCCCAGCCTCTCTGCTGTTAGACTCGGTGGCCTCCCTGGCCACTAGAGACCTTCTGGAGGTCTTCTGTCCTGGTGCCATTTCAGGGTTTCAGGTTGCATCAGTGCTGGCAGCGGCAAACAATAAACTCACTGTTGGGCATTACTCCAAATTCTGTCATTCCCCCCATCCACCTGCCACGATTTACTTCTGAGTCCACAGTTAGCTGCTGCGTGCATCCCATCCTGGCTTTGTAGTGTCAGTGAGGAAGATGGGGTAGAGTGTGCCTGCTCCATTTTTCCCAGAACTGGAACCTCTGAATTCTACCCTGAAAGTGGAGTCTAGTCTGATCAAATGTGTGGGACCTGCTTATGTGGCCCTCTTCCTGTTCATCACACCTTAACCCTGAGGGGCAATGAGCAAACACAGTGATTTGCCAAGGAGGAGGGCTCATGTCCATTTCGTGGGGGTCCTCAGCTGGACCCTGCACAGAAAACTGCTTTAGAGACTGCTTTAAGGTGTGGAAGGACTTGTGTGCAAGGTTGCAGCTCTGTTAGGAGAAGCATATTAGCATTGACCTAAATGTCCATCCAAGTATGGTTAATTGCATTGTCGTGTTTATATTTCCTTGATACAGAATGATCTCTAGGTTAAGTTTGGGACAAGAGGAAGACATGTACAAGTGTGTGTGGTGGGCCACCTTGTGTGTTTTTTGGAGTGTATGAATAAATATATGTACGCATATTTACATGCACAGAATCTTTGAGAGGGTAAAATGATGAGAAACTGTACCTTTAAGAAGGGAAACTAGGGGCAGGGAGACCTGTTTCTCTGCATCCCCTTGATTTTCTGTGCATTTAGCGCCACACTTAAGTGTTGCCATTGAAAATATCCGTTTATTTAAAAATAATACTGGTGGCCTTCAGCGGAATCCCAGGGGCCTGATTTAGTCTGGCGGCCCTGCTTAAAGTCCAGGTGTTGGCAGAGAGTATGGGCCATTAACTTACCTGCCTTGTATTTTGTGGGAACACAGGTGGAGTTTCCCGAAGCCCGGATTTATGAGGAGACCCTGAACATTTTGCTCTATGAGGCCCAGGACGGCCGGGGACCTGACAATGCGCTCCTGGAGGCCACAGGCGGGGCGGCAGGGCGCTCCCACCACCTGGATGAGGACGAGGAGCGGGAGCGGGAGCGGATCGAGCGTGTGCGGCGGATCCACATCAAGCGCCCCGACGACCGGGCCCACCTCCACCAGTGAGCAGGCAAGAGACCGAGCCGCCCTTCTCTCACCGCCCCCACTCCCTCCCGTGCTACACCCAGATCCTATGCAGGCTGCCAGGCCCCTTCTGCTTCCCTTGGAGCCTGGAGATACTTTTGTAACAAGCCAGATGATTATTTTGGTATTGCTTGACAAGGCAAATTGATTGTCTTGACCCAGGCGTATGACCCCTGTCTTTGAACAAGCTGTGTCTAAGATCTCTACTTTTCATGAGAATCTGAGACTCTTTGGAGCCAGGCTTTCTCGGTTCTCAGAGGAAAAGTATGAATGAGTGTGAAGTGTATGTGAGAACTTTTGTTTGCAGTATTTATTTTTGTGGGTGTCGACTTCCTATGTGGGATTTTTGGGTGACACTCCCTTAAGGGTTCGGTTTGACAATTCCGAGAGTTGTTCTGCAGTTGGAGGCCACCAGAGGTATCTGAGCTCCCTGCTTCCTATTTCATAATCTTCCAGCCCCAGCAGGTCCACTCCTGGTTCCTGTGTGTTTGGCCCGGACACAATCCCCACCGCTTTGCTAGAAGTGCTTTCTGCCTTGTGGCTTTGGGCCTAGAGCTTGTTGATAATTGCAGCTTATGGCAGTGGAAATGTGGCTGAATGAGCATCTAAATCGTTGTGACCAGTGCAACTTTGGGTGCAAGGTTTTGTTTCGGGAGAAAGCCTTTGGCCACCTTGGGCTGGCCTTTGGCCTGGTGCTCACTGGGACCCCACGTGTCTGCGCAGGAGCAGAGCGTTCCATGGCAGTAAGTGTCCAGCTCTGTTTCTGGTTCTTTCCCCGACTCCAGCCCCTTCCAGTTGTTCTCCTGGTTGACCTTTCCACTCCAGGAAGGCCATCGGACCCTGTGACAGGCATCGCTCATAAACTACCCCTCCCTGGGATCCCACTCCTCTTCAGCCTCCTTCCCCATGAAGCTGGGCTAACTTTCTAAGTCAGTTGGCTTAGAAATTCAGCGTGGCCCAGACCCTTTTTCCTCCTAGCCTGGCATCCAGGCAGGGACACCCTCACACCACCAGCCCCAAGGAGCTTACCTGCTGTAAGCACAGACCCCCTTGTCTTTGCCTCTGATTTTTACACGTGTAGAGTGGCCAGCAGTGAACAGGTTGAGGATGTTCGGGTAGATAGATACCTTTGGGTCTGCTTTGTGTCTGTGTTCATGTTTAAGGGATGTGTGCGACTGTGGGTGGGGACGTGTGCTTGTGGGGCACAGGTGGCCCCTGCTGGAGCCCAGCGGGGTGCAGCACCCGTGTAGGACAGGTGTTCTCAGTGACCTACCTCCCAGGCTCCTCTGCGCCTGCAAAGGAACAGGAGTGAGTCGTGACTGACAGGGGTGGTTGAGACTAGACTAGGTAGAGTAGTTACCAGGAGATGTGAATGTGTGTCAGGTGATGGATGGGTTTGTCAAGGGAATCGTTACCGTTTTATACCAAAGGTATTAACATGGGCAGCCTTTGACATATATATTCCAAAAAGCGAGTTTATATTTTCAAACGGTTTTTACAGCTTAGACTTTGTACGTACTGCCCTGCCTGTGGCAGTTGTATGCCTTCATTTTGTATCCAACAGCAAAGCCTACAATAAAACTTGGAAACAATCATGACTGAATGTCAAAATCATGTATTGGGCAGACGCTTTTTAAACTGTCATGTGAGAAACTTTTATATTAGGCCATTTGGATTTTATTAAGTGCTAAGGAAAGAAGGCTTACAAAATAATGTTTCATAAAGATTTTATACTGTTTAAGTTTTAAACACCAACCCTGCCTTTTGGGTTGAGCTTTTTTAGAAAGTCGAAGTGAATATCGGCCCTGAAAATGGAAAAGCCATTGTATAAATTTTTTTTTTTTTTGAGGTGGAGTCTTGCTCTATCGGCCAGGCTGGAGTGCAGTGGCACAATCTCCACTTACCACAACTTCTGCCTCCCGGGTTCAAGCGATTCTCCTGCCTCAGCCTCCCGAGTAGCTGGGATTACAGGCACCCGCCAGCCCACGCCCGGCTAATTTTGTATTTTTAGTAGAGATGGGGTTTCACCATGTTGGCCAGGCTGGTCTCGAACTCCTGACCCCGTGATCTGCCCGCCTTGGCCTCCCAAAGTGCTGGGATTACAGACATGAGTCACCACACCTGGCTGCATAGTTTTTTAAATGTTTGTATGAAGAATGAGTTTGTGGAACAATTTGATTTGCTGTGGCCTCTATGCCTAATGAGCTAGTGTTTCTGGCAGCTCTCTCTACCCTCACTTTTTCTCCAACTTTGCACCTGTAGTTTTGAGTCTTTGTCTCTCTGGAATATGAACAGGTTTATAAAACATTCCATGGTGAACAAATTCTGTTGGCTGCATTATAGCCATGAGTGAACAGACAGCATTGGCTGGTCCAAGCTCTGTTACTGAGTATACAAGGAACTGATTTTTCTTATGTTCGCACTAAGGGCAAAAACCAATATTTATAATGTAAGCACTAGCCAAGTAAAACATTGGCCCAAGATTTGGTAAAGAGTCAGGTTTCACTGCAATGTAGTAACTACAATTTTTTTACTAATTGGAACAGCTTTGGTGTGTTGTAATCAAGGTTTTTTTGTTTGTTTGTTTTAAATGAGCCATTTGATTGTGGTGACTGAGGCCCATGTCCAAGACAATTCCTGGCATAGTCTGTCACCCTCCTGTGGGAGGAATCACTGTGTGGGGACCCCATTCCCCAGTTAAAGTGTGTCTTTGTACCTTACAACAGCGATTCAGGACCCGAGTGTGAACAACACTCAGCCCTCCCTCTGGAGCCTGTGCTGTCTTTAGGGCTCTACCCAAAGTCACTATAACACAGTTAAGTGTGTCATTAACCTTTCCGTCTCTTTGCGCTATAAAAAAATGCTCAAAGTTTTAGATGTAGCCACTGTATGTTGTGCAGACATTTGTGGACATGTAAAATAAAAAAGTCATAAAATGCTTCTGTTTTCTGGGTCTTTTCAGACATGCCCGGCATAACTGGGCCCCTAAAATGTGGTTTACAACAAAGGCAGGGCCCCCATGTTCTGCCTCACCCCCTTAAAGTCGCTCGGGATGGAAGGGAAAGATGAGTCATGTTTCTGTAGTGTTTGAAGTCAAACACCAAAAGGAAGTCTTGGGGTCAAAGGCTGCCTGGCTCGTGAAAAAGGGTGAATCAGCTGGTGTTACCACTGATTTACTATTACGGGGCAGACGGCTTCAGTTCACCAAACCCAATCCCTTGACACATCTGAGTTCCATTTATTTAAAGCAAAATTCAAATTTTGCAGCTTTCGGAAATTTCCTTTAGTCTCAGACCATGCACAGTAAGTCATTGAGAGGTTCTTGGAAGCTGAGACTTGAAGCAAAACCATGAGGCTAATGGATTGAAACAAGAGTTCAATTCCCACAGCATGTTGCTGGGCACAAAAACATCACCCAACTTCTAAATAAAGACCAAAGCACTTCTCATATTAAACACTGAAATAAATGAGCTATACATATATTTAATTAAATTAAAAATAAGATCATTACCTAAGTGTTGGTGAATGAGTGAGGGTGGTTGTAGCGGTGGCCGCATCCATCAGTGAATAAACGCTTGCAAAGGGGAAATTATAAGGAGCCCCTCCCCAGTTACAAGTGTGACGGGCTCCCTACATGCTTTTGCACTGTGGCATTTATTGTCCATTTGTGTGCTCATATGCTTTATATCCATTTTTATTTTACAATAAAATTGGTATTCATTCATTCTCCAACCTGCATGCTCAGGGTTGCAGATGGCCAGAGCCCAATCGCAGCAGCTCAGGGCACCAGGCGGGACCCACCCTGGACAGGATGTCCTCCTCTCACGGGGCTCACTCACGCACCCACACTCACTCAGACTGGGACTGCATAGACGCACCAGTTCACCTGACACATACACCTTGGGTACGTGGGAGGCAACCAGAGCACCCAGAAGAAACCCAGAGACGTGGGGAGAACGTACAGACTCCACCCAGACAGTGGCCTTGCCCAGGAATCACATGTCTTACCAACATAATGAAATGTTACTTGAGAACTTACTGTACACAGGATTGCATCATGTCTCGGGGCAGCTTGACAGAGGTAGAGAATCTTGCCCACCCTCTAATGACACGTTGGAGTGCCCATTAAACATAGGTCCTGTCGAGGGTGTTTAGAATCATGCCTTTGGGTGACCTGGGGTCTGCGTCCAGAAGGTGACAATTTAATAAGGTGCCACGGGGCAGCTGAGAAGCTGAGGTTAGGCTTTGGCCTAACCCCCCTCAGTTTCTTCAGATGTGATCCGTTAGTGCTGCGGGCCTGGTTACTTGAAGAGGTAGCCAACTGGATCCAATCCCTGCTTCCCCCGTAATTTCCTCAGTTGGAGCAAAAATGGCGGTGGTCGAGGTCAGATGTCATCCTCTATCAGGACTTCCTCCTGACCGACACCTGGGAGAGAGTCACACTTCAGTTTACAGCCCTGCCCCCCTCCCTTTGCTCAAAAGGAAACAGTTATCACCTCAACTGTCACCATTAGCAAGGTGGGTGTGGAGGGCCTGTGAGAAGCCAGTGCCACCTCCCATGAGACAAGCCAGACTTAGAAACTGGCGCATGGAGGCCTGTCAGCCTCTTCAGCCAGAACCAGTCAGGGAGGAAGACAGACTCCATGTGACTCCAGAGGAGAGAGACACAGTCTCTAGGGTGTCACTTTTAAGACAGCGTGTAAACTAAAAAGACACCTTATAGTCTATATCCAAAATGGTCCTTATTTTAACTTGTCCCCAAAGGAGATCATTGTGTCTAGGGGCAATTATTTTTTAATCTACAAAATGATTTTATTTTTTTGAGACAGAGTCTCACTCTATCACCCAGGCTGGAGTGTAGCAGTGCCATCTCAGCTCACTGCAACCTCTGCCTCCCACGTTCAAGCAATTCTCCAGCCTCAGCCTCCCTGAGACTATAGGCATGCACCACCATGCTCAACTACTTTTTGTATTTTTAGTAGAGACAGAGTTCATCATGTTGGCCAGGCTGGTCTCCAACTCCTGACCTCAGGTGATCCGCCCATCTCGGCCTCCCAAAGTGCTGGGATTACAGGTGTGAGCCACCGCACCTGGCCTGCAAAATGACTTTATAGGTAAGTCCACTTAAATTTAAATGTGTATGAGACACTCCATGTTCACAGACCATTTTTAAATTAATTTGTATCAAAATTCTTTGTATAATACAAGAAACATTTTAAAGATATAGCCCCCTCTGCTTTTAACATGTCGTTTTTCAGCAAAACTGGATCAAAACAAGCTCCATGTACTACCTGCCAGCGAGGACCACTGGGACACTCAGCTCAGCAGCCCAGTATGGGCACAGTCAGGGAAGGCAGCATACTTGTGTGCTCAGGCTAGACTTCTCTCTAGCATAGCCATGGTTCCCAAACCTCTGTGCTTGTTAGACCCCGTTTTATACCAAAGGTATTAACATGGGCAGCCTTTGACACATGTATTCCAAAAAGCGAGTTTATATTTTCTTACATATTTTTTTATATATTTCTTACATACTTTTCTTACGTTTATATTTTCTTGCATCCTGAAGCCCAAGCCACACCTCCAACCAATTAAGTCTCAGTATCTGGGTGGGACACAAGCGCATTGATTTCAATGTGGAAGGAAGTTATGGATAAGCTACTATCATAAGCATAAAGCCTTCATCCAGTGAAAAGGTAGACTCTGCTATTTGAGAAGTGTCTTATGTCAGTTTCTGGTTCCCTGACAACTTAACAATGGTCAGCTTTTCTTCTTTTCTCATTCAGTGTTTAGACATATATATCTCTATATCAATTTCTTCCTGTCTTACAGATGTAGAATTAGGAATAGAGGGCAGAAATGAACTATTAATAGCTTATGAATCCAGTCAATCTATAGGACTGAAATTGGTAGAACTTTAACTTATATTCTATAAAACAGCTTACTTCCCTCCCAGAGACGGCCACTCACCACTGTTAATTGTCCATTTTTATTTTTATAGATTTGTTCTTCCGGTCCAGTGTCGAAAACTATTGTGCCTTCTTTTCCCGGACTAATAAAAAACTGTAAACTTAAAATACACAAAGTGACACATTACTGACATACTGTATTTTCTTCTCTCAACCTTTGGTCTGCAAAAGAAATTCACTTATGAAATTCTACTAATTTCAAGATCAAATTCCTGTTTTATTACAGTGCTTTATAGCATATTTGAGGAAAGGAAGAATGCTGTTGCCACAGCTGGGTAACCTACATGTTTCTGTAGTTACCATGAAATCAGCTGAGCACATTCAGTTCTTCAGAGGGCCAGTGTGATGTCTGCGGAACTACTCCCATGTCACACTGAAGCTCTGAGGGGCTGAGTATTCCCTCAGAGGTACAGCAACACAAAGACAACACATTTCAAAGCACTCAACTCTCTCTCCTTATTCCACCTACAAATGTGCTCCTCTGATTGTTAAAACTTGGAACAGCACAGGATGAGGGAAAAGAAACAGCTCTCCAGCATATCCTGCCTTCACTGACTTCATTTCTCTGGAACCCAAGATCACAGGGATGAAGACGGAAAAAAGTTCTTTATGGGAGGGGGCGAGGATGTAACACTAGAGGCTTGTTTCTCACCCCTTACTGGTAGAGATGGTGCTTGATTATGTTGGAAGCAGGAGGCAACCAGGAGTGAAAGTAATATTTGTATCTTCCCTGATCTGTAATATTTTTTTTTTTTTTTGAGACATTGTCTAGCTCTGTTGCCCAGGCTGGAGTGCAGTGGTGTGATCTTGGCTCACTGCAACCTCCGCTACCTGGGTTCAAGTGATTCTTGTGCCTCAGCCTCCTGAGTAGCTGGGATTACCGGCGTGTACCACCAAGCCCAACTAATCTTTGTATTCTTAGTAGAAATGGGGTTTCACCATGTTGGCCAGGCTGGTCTTGAACTTCTGGCCTCAAGTTACCTGCTCGCCTTAGCCTCCCAAAGTGCTGGGATTACAGGCATGAGCCACCATGCTCGGTCTTAAACACTGTGACATTGAATTACTTCCTGAGCTGAAGATGACACCACCTACCTTCCTTGAACAACATTGACAATGTTCTCCTTCTTAACCAGCATGACGAGTTTAGTAACTGCTTCAAACATGTGTCCACACTGCAAAACGGCATCCCCCTGGGGTGGGGAGGAGACAAGGCATAATTTCAGTATTCACAGCTTAAAGAAACAGACACACCGACAGACAAGTTTCATGGTGGTCAACTTAACATTTTGGCAGTGTATCGTTTCTGTCTTTTAGTAGAGACTGGTGGCTGATAATTACCTTTTGCTTGTCGTCTGGTGAAACATGAATGACTAAGATTCCGTCTCTCAGATTGCTGGTGGAGACACCTTAAGACAGATCCAGAGTTAGGAGCCAGGAACTAGATAGCTTGACATGAGTCAGGAACTAGATAGCTTGACAGAGAAGAAGAGAGACGCCCAGGGGCTGCCCAACCCCACGCTTCATTCTCCTAGCTGGGCCCAGAAGGATGAAGGGCATACTTTAGAAATCAGCCTGCTAGTGGGCTCCGATCACCGTGGAAGAAGACTATTGCCCAATCTGGGTACTTGAGTAAAGTGGTGCTATTAATATTTATGCCAGAATAAGGGGTGCAGTCCAGGCTGGGCAACGCCAGGGGAGGAGGGCAGATGGTTTCTTTGTTTTGTTTTTTTGTTTTTTGGGGTTTTTTTTTTTTGGAGCCGGAGTCTCACTTTGCCGCCCAGGCTGGAGTGCGTGGCGCAGTCACAGCTCACTGCAGCTTCAAACTCCCAGGCTCAAGTGATCCTCCTGCCTCAGCCTTCCAGTAGCTGAGACTGCAGGTGTGCATCGCTAGCCTGGGGTTTATGGGCACCCTACACTTGTGTTTCCCATTTGGGAGCTTCATGACTGGCCTTTCTAGTAGTTGAGTCGACTCAGTGCATTGTTTTAAGATTGCCCACTTCTTACCTTTGAGAGCTGAGTACTCTATTTTCTGTTTGATTTTGGCAAGTTCCACCACGTAAGCTGCTTTCTGAGTAAGAATGAGTTGCCGCTGCCGTGCTTTGAAGCCTTTTCTGTCATATTTAATGACCGGGACACCATACTACAAGGGGAAGGTGACTTCATGGTGGGGAGGCGGGGCAGAGTACTGAGTTTCTTGCTACTCAGACACCAGTAAAGTGATGTCAAGCATTCAGAGAAGCTCAAATAGATTTAAATATATATATACGTAAAATTATATATATATTTTCTGGCTTTCTGCATGGTGGGGAGTTTAATTCCTAGCTCTGCCTAGCTGCGTTGCCCTCTGAGGAAGTCAAGGCTATGGCTACCTGCCTTGCAGGTCTGCTCTGATGGTCAGAGATGAAAACTTTCACAGCCACAGTGTAATCCAATCCAGTCACAGTGGCTTCTATTCCCCAGGGAACCAAAAAAAAAAGTGGGGCAGGGCAGACACTGGCACACACGATCACCAGGACTGCACCTGCTGCTGTGTGCCAGGCAGCAGCCTGAGCACCTCTCACCCACCGACTCATTCATACTCTCAGTAACCCCATTATCCTCATTCACAGAAGATCAGAGGCACCAAGAGCTTAAGTGACCTGCCCAGGATCTCATGGCTGCTGCGTTCAAAGCCAGCGTCAGTGCCCAGGCACTGTGGCACACTGCGTCTCGCCAATACGGGGGCGTTTCATGAATAAGTTCACAGCTACACTTCACTCAATTGTGTTGGAAAGCAAACCGAGACAGTTTCTAGGGTGACGGGGGGATCATGAGAACAGCAGCCATTATCTAATCATCACTTGTTCCCCATCATCTTAGTTAATACCCAAAGCCTCACAGTTGAGAGCCCCGGCTGCCCAGCTGCCCCTGCATTTAAATAGTGCGCCCTTTATGGAGAAAGCTGACCCTGCTCTTAGACTTGATGAGGGAATCCTGTGTGAGACTGAGGACACACATCGCCTTACCTGGATTTTCTCATGGCTAATTAGCTGAAGCACTTTGGGATTAATGTCTCCTTCATCTAGAGAGGGAACCAGAAGGCCATGAATCATCACTAAAATACCAATCCTGCGGAAAAGTCACTGGTATCAGCTAGCTTTGTTATGCACCTCTGTGCCAAGATCTCAGCTGGGGAAATAGTCAGCAGGAAATGCTGCAGAGTTGAGCATCTTCCTTTGACTTATTATTGTTTTTTTTGGAGACAGAGTCTTGCTCTGTCTCTCAGGCTGGAGTACAGTGGCATGATCTCGGCTCACTGCATCCTCCACCTCCTGGGTTCAAGCGATTCTCCTGCCTCAGCCTCCCGAGTAGTTGGGACTACAGGTGCCTGCCACCACACCCTCCTAATTTTTGTATTTTAGTTGAAATGGGGTTTCACCATGTTGGCCAGGCTGGTCTCAAACTCCTGAGCTCAGGCAATCTGCCCACCTCGGCCTCCCAAAGTGCTGAGATTACAGGCATGAGCCACCGCACCCCACCCTTTGACTCCTTTTAGAATTGGAAAGCCAAATACATAGGCTGGAAAACGTACTTACTTATCCGACTGTTGGCAAAGGGTTGATTTAAACTTTCTGTGTAGCCATCTTTCCTTCCCCTGAAGATTTCACTTGTAACTACCTTTTGCTGCATCTGGTAATACACAATTGAAAGTATAAAAATGGTAGCCACAGGCTTCTTTGGGATAGTGGAGCTCTAGACCCGTTGATGTCACATCCTTTTTTGGATAAACTGTGGGAGCCTTGTTACCCTGGAGCATGCAAGTCAGAACACCTTCCTGGCTTTGGCCAAAATGCCCTAAAAGTCATATTGGTAGAGACTGGGTTGACATTTCTGCTTGTTCCCTTACTACCTTCCTGAAAGTAGATTTTTCAGCGTTCCCAGAGCAGTTTCTTGTAGATCAGGGATTGGGAAACCACAGCCTGCAGGTGAAACTCAGCCTGCAGGCGAAACTCAGCCTGCTGTCCATTTTTGTAAGTAACGTTCTATTGGGACAGAGCCATGCTATTCATGCACACATTGTCCATGGCTGCTTTGTCACTGTAGCAGCAGAGTTGAGTAATTCCAACAGAGAAAGACCACAAACCCTGAAATAGTGCCCTTTACGCAAAAGACCCACAGGTTAGCACAGTGAAAAACAGATCTCCAGCAGAAAGGGGTCTACGTTCTCTGCTCCCGTGGATGAATGGCAGGAGCCATTGCCATCGTTTTCCCATGGTAACCAAGGGAGCCATGCTGACTACAGTAACAGCTGGCATTCATCTAGGGCTCTCTGCTGGTCTACCTGCAATTATCTTGAACATTTCAAAGCATGGGACCAGCATGACCCCCTGCTTATAGGTGAAATGGTGGATGAGGAGGACTGACACTCAGGACCCACTCTCACCCCCTCCACCACCTGCCACTGCAGACATCATGTCCCTACCATTGCTTTCCGCTCAGCTGTGATCCCCCGGCAGTACTTCTGCACCAGGTTCCTCACGCACATTTTCCTGAGCAGATCTGATGCCTGTGTGGAGAACATACTTCTTTCCACTTGCCTCACTCACTCCCTGTCTGGGGCTGTGGCAATCAAAATGAAGCTTTTAAAAAAACACTGCTGGGTTCAGTTTGATTTCAAGCACAGTGTTAATATTTTATATTTTATAGTCAGAGCAGCTAACCAGATCCTCTCCCAACTTTTTGCTGTTGCTTAACTAATGATTCTCAAACTTGAATATGTTTATGACTTTCCTGCAGAACTGGCTATAATGAGATTCCTGGAGATTTTGACTCAGTGGGTCGAAAGTAGAGCCCAGGAATCTTAGAACAGCCCTGCCTCTAAGTTCCAGACACAGAGGGTCCTCAGACCATCTCTTGAGATGATTCTACGTAGGCTACGTCAAGAACGGAAACCATTTGAAAGTGCTCTGTCAGCCGAGCGTGGTGGCTCACACCCGTAATCCCAGCACTTTGGGAGGCTGAGGCGGACGGATCACTTGGGGTCAGGAGTTCGAGACCAGCCTGGCCAACATGGCAAAACCCCGTCTCTACTAAAAATACAAAGATTAGCTAGGCGTAGTGGCGGGTGCCTGTAATCCCAGCTACTCAGGGGGCTGACCCATGAGAATCACTTGAGCCTGGGAGGCGGAGGTTGCAGTGAGCCAAGATTGCACCACTGTGCTCTAGCCTGGGTGACAGAGCAAGACTCCATCTCAAAAAAAAAAAAAAAAAAAAAAAAGTGCTCTGTTCAAACAACCTCCAGTGGCTTTATAATGTTAGTAAGGACGTCACGAGTTCTAAGTTCAAATTCTTGTGCAGCATCCTTGGGAAGAAGGGCTTTGCCAGGGCAGCCCTTTCAAGCCAAAGGGAGGCAGCACAAAGACATACGAGAGTTAAGCTTCATCAGTGCCCGTGTTACTTACAACACTGGAAATCCCACATTAGTCCTTACATTTTCCAAGATGCCAGGAGGCCTCAGCCAGCTCTTGTCCAGGACAGTCTTTGGAAGGTGATACCGGAGATTCAAGATGTAATTCTTCCGCACAAACACGATAAATTCCTCGTTGTCAGGACAGAGGGGTTTGTTGCGATTGATGAATCCCTTGATGAACCTAAAAAGGAAAATGTTTTCTTTCTTTTCTGGACCATTTCTTCACTGAGATTTACATTCTCTTCCCTCTTCTTTGATTCAAAGGAGGCCAAAGTGGTAGAGGCTGTTGAGATGACCACATAGGCCAGAAGCCTGGAATGTAGGCCCCAGGCCAAATCTACCCCACACATATGTTCAGTTTCACCCACATGGCCTTTTGTTTTGTTTTGAGGAGCTTTAATTAGTTGCCAATCAAAAAAAGTTAGGAAGTAGTGCATAAAAGCCAGATTTCAAGGCTGGGCATGGTGGCTCATGCCTGTAATCCCAGCACTTTGGGAGGCTGAGGCAGGCGGATCATTTGAGGTCAAGAATTCGACACTAGCCTGACCAACATGGTGAAACCCCGTCTCTACTAAAAATACGAAAAATTTAGCCAGGTGTGGTGGTGTGTGCCCATAATCCCAGCTACTTGGAAGGCTGAGGCAGGAGAATCGCTTGAACCCAGAAGGCGGAGGATGCAGTGAGCCTAGATTGCACCACCGTACTCCAGCCTGGGTGACAGAGTGAGACTCTGTCTCAAACAAAAAAACAAACAACAACAACAACAAAACTCCAAAACCCAGATTTCAGTGTTCCCTGAAAATTCAAGCCATCTGGCTACGTTTCCCCACAGCAGCAGTCAACTGGAATGGGCTAGTTACTGGCCCGCCTTGAGGCGGACTGGGCGTCCCACTTTGCTGAGGCGGACTGGGCGTCCCACTTTGCTGAGGCGGACTGGGCGTCCCACTTTGCTGCGGTCTCCACCATGCCCTGTTGGCTTGTCCCAGCTCATGAGATTCGCTCACTTTGCCTGCCTGGCATCAGAAGGCATTTGACGTTGTGACTTTTGAGCCAGGCTAAGAGAAATTCCAAATACATTGAGTTGTGATCACCGTCAAATTCAGCTCAGAGCAAAGGGATGGACCTGAATTCCTAATGGCATTCTGAAGGGAGTTTTTCCTTTCTGCACAAATCCAAAAATCACAAAGAACTCATCTACCTCCATGACCATCCCCTGCAGGGCACCAGCGTTTAGTGACCTGTCCTTTCTGTTGTACCTGAAAACTTACTTTCTGATGATCCGCACGGCCCACTTTCGCCTTTGGATTGCCTTCCGAGCCAGAGCCCCACGCCAGTGGGCTTCCAGTTTGATGGCTGAAAGAGTTCACTGCTGGCATTAGAAGGTGAGCACAATCGTATGGAAACACAGAAGGCTTTTCCAGAAGGCTTTATCCATTCAACAAACATCTGGACACCCACCACAACACTCTGTTAGCCTCAGAGATGGAAGGTCGGATGAATGTCATCAGTTCTTACCTGGGAGCACTCAGGCAACAATTGAACCAGGGGGAGACAGAACAGAGGGGCCTATGGAAGATTTCCCGAAATTACATGAGGGAGTCATTTTCCCAGGGTCTTTTTCAGCCACAGCAATGGCACTTGTGATGGTACAGATAAGTCTTACCACCATGTTTAGTCTCACTGGGGTTTACTTTTAGTTGTCTACATTAAAAAATTGGGGTACATAAATGAGGGCACATAAAACTTAGGTTCTGGCTTATTTCCTTTTTTTTTTTTTTTTTTTTTTGAGATGGAGTCTCACTCTGTCGCCCAGGCTGGAGTGCAGTGGTGTGATCTTGGTTCACTGCGACCTCCGCTACACAGGTTCAAGTGATTCTCCCACCTCAGCCTCCTGAGTAGCTAGGATTACAGATGTGCACCACCACGCCCAGCTATTTTTTGTGTGTTTTTAGTAGAGACAGGGTTTCGCCATGTTGGGCAGGCTGATCTCAAACTCCTGACCTCAGGTGATCCACCCACCTTGGCCTCCCGAAGTGCTGAAATTACAGGTGTGAGCTACCGTGCCTGGCCTGTTTCCCAATTTTTAAATGCTCTTCAGATTTTTTGATTTTTGAGTATTCAGATTTTTTGAACGCTTTTCTTTTAATCCTCAGAACAGCATTGTTTCATTTACAAAAACAAGCAACTTGAATCAACCCAAATATCCATCAACAGAACAGTTAAGTTGTGGCATACTCATAGCTCAGAGGCTGGCTCACTACAGCCCGCCGCTTGTTTATATAAATAAAGTTTCATTTCAACATGGCCCTGCCCATTCATTTACATATTCTCTAAAGCTACTTTCCTGCTACCATGGCAGAGTTGAGTAGCTGTGACGGAGACCATAAGACCCCCAAGTCTAAAATACTTCCTATAATGCTGACCTCTGCTACAGTGGAATACTATGTAGCTATGAGCAAATGAATAACTTAAATCTACACACATCTCCTGGTTGAATTTCAGAAACAATCTGGAGTGCAAAAATGTCACCCAAAATACCAAGAGTATAGTTTTCTTAAGTTTAAAACATGCCAAATTATAAACAGATTATTTAGAGATACATCCGTAAATAGTGAAACTACTGAAGAAAAACAAGAGAATGATTAATGCAAAATTCAAGAGAGTGGTTACTCCCAAGAAATGTATGCGTATGGGTGGGAGTGTTGTTTGAGAACATGACTGGGGAGGGACAAAAAAAAAGGAAGGGCTTCAAGGGACTTGTATGTTTGAAACCTTTTTCA
The DNA here is from genome assembly GCF_001698545.2 of Rhinopithecus bieti. Lineage (NCBI taxonomy): Eukaryota > Metazoa > Chordata > Mammalia > Primates > Cercopithecidae > Rhinopithecus > Rhinopithecus bieti. Next base: position 1,023,814 of record NW_016806995.1, read on the forward strand.
AAAATTATTCTTTTGTTTTTTTTGAGACAGGGTCTCACTTTGTCACCCAGGCTGGAGTGCAGTGGTTCCATCGTGGCTCACTGCAACCTCCGCCTTCTGGGCTCAAACAATCCTCCTGCATCAGCCCTCCAAGTAGCTGGGACTACAGGCGTTAACCACCACGCCTAGCTAATTTTTGGGTTTTTTTGTTTATTTGTTTTTTGGTAGAGACAGGGTTTCACCATGTTGCCAAGGGTGGTCTCGAACTCTTGAGCTCAAGTAATCCACCCGCCTCAGCCTCCCAAAGTGCTAGGATCATAGGTATGAGCCATGGTGCCTGGCCCACAAAATTATTCTTTAAATGTACACATATTGTAGGTCCAATAAAACATGCCTGTGGAACAAATACAGGCCACTATTTTATAAATCTCCAATCAGTAAGGAAAAATGAGAAGAGGTCCCAGAATTGGACCGCAGGATAGCCCCACACCAAGGTTTTAAGGATGAGCAGGAGGAGAGAACTCACAGATGTGCCCCCAGGTGCCAAGCAGATGAGAACGGGAGCAAACTCGTGTGTTTCTTTTTAATTCTTACCTGCTTGTCTTTTTTTCACATATTCTTTCCTTCCTAGGCAGCTTTTGTATGTGGCTTGGATTCTTGCAACTTGAAATAAAACAGATGTTTTGGTGAAAGGGCTTTGCATTTGTGCATCTTTGTGGTTGTGACCTCCAGGGGTGTTTGGGGGATAACAGAAGGGGGCATCAAAGGCCTGTGTGTAGTGATGTTTCAGGAAGCCAGTTCAGCACTGCAGACCTGAGAGCTGGCTGGTTACAGACCTGAGAGCTGGCTGGTTACAGACCTGAGAGCTGGCTGGTTACATGACGCCTGGCTCCCAGATGCTGCCTGGGAACTGGAGTTGCCTTCCTGCCTTTCCTTTTCCCAGGGCAAGGAACAGACCTAGTGCTAAGAGCCCCCCAGTTCCATGCCAGGCATTGGGTTTCATTCTCATACCCCAGCCCACAAGGCAGGCATCATCAGCACAGTTTACACATGGGCATGCAGGTTCAGACAGATGGTGAAGACACTTGCTGGGCAACACAGCTAAGGAGGAGCACGAACCCAGGTCTGACCACAGAACTCTCCCTCGGCTTCTCAATCCTGCATCCACCCCCTCTACACAGCAATCTGGGTCCTATCAGAGGCCAAGCTCATGAAGGGCCTTACAGAGCAGCCACGCCCTGTTCCCTGCGAGCCGGTTAGAGATGCTGGCTCAGGCCCTGCTGGCCTAACTATGGCCCTTCAGCCACATCCCCAGCCATTGGTGCCCACTGCTACGGAGGTCAGAAAATGAGACCACCAAGCCTTGAAGCCAGATACACCCACGTTCAAACCCCAGCTCGGCTGCTTACTCGCTGTGTAGCCTTCAACAAGTTATCAACACCTCTGGGCCTCAGTTTCCCTGCATAGAAAGTGAAGACAGTAACACCCGTGTCACCTACCTCATGGGTCTGTTCTCAGAACAGAATGAGACCATGGTATAAAGGACTTAGTGTTCACCTGGCATATGGCAGGCCCTCAAATGACTCAAGCGTGCTTCTTGACAGGCCGGTTACATTTCAAAGGGGACACTCCCTCCCCCAGCAGTTTTGATTTTTTACTTTTTGCATTTCCCCATCTAACTTTTCTCATTGACCATTCCCAACAAACCCCCAGGCTGCAGGCTTTGAAGCTACACTTTCCAACATCAGACACACAGACAAGTGACATTTTGGAAACGTTAATTTAAAGGGACTGGTCTCTCATGGTTTTACACCCCAGTAGTGAACAACAGGATCTGATCCAAACGAGCATTGAGACGGCAGAACAACGTTTATATATCTGCCTGCATCTGTGACTGACCTCCAAGCACTCATGAAAACAGAAATTCACAGGGATTTTATCATAATCCCATATCTCGTTCCTAGTTTCCAAAGTAAATGCTTCTAACGTTATATCAAACACCCATGTTTAAGATGTATCCCCAAGCTCTACTTGTTCATTTCATATTCTATTGAAATCAGGACAGAAAAAGAAATCATACCTAGTTGATGTTTACAAAATTCCAAGGCATCTTCGGTAGCAAACAGAGTTCTGGGGAAACGAATGAATATTTTGGTTCTAAAAGTGAAAAGAAATGTTTTTGTAATTAATTGGTCAGTTTACCATCTAGTGGGTTGAACGGTGCCCCCTTCAAAAATTCATGTCCACGCAGAACCTCAGAATATGATCTTATTTGGAAATAGGGTGTTTGCAGATGTGACTGAGGTAAGGATAGAAATGAGATCATCCTGGAATAGGGTGGGCCCTAAATCCACTGAGAGTGTCCCTATACACACAGAAAGACACAGGGAGGAGCCCCTGTGAGCACGGAGGCAGAGATTGGAGGGACACAGCTACAGCTAAGCAACACCAGCAGCCGCCAGAGCTGGAAGAGGCTCCTGCAGGAACGTGGCCCTGCCAGCTCTTGATTTTTGGATTTCTGGCCTCCACAGCTAGGAGAGAACAGATTTGTTTTAAATCAGTCACTTTGTGATCATTTGTGACATAGTCCTAGGAAATGAATACACCATCCTAACCTGAGGTTGCTTTAAGTTATGTTCCTGGGCTTTCAAGAGTGACGACAAAGAATATGGGTGTTTTTTTGTTTGTTTGTTTTTTGTTTTGAAACAGAGTCTCAGTTTGTTGCCCAGGCTGGGGTGCAGTGGCGCAATCTCGGCTCACTGCAATCCCCGTCTCACAGGTTCAAGTGATTCTCATGCCTCAGACTCCCGAGTAGCTGGGATTACAGGCACCAGCCACCACGCCAGATAAAGAATGTCGATCGAAGCTTAAAAGAAGATCATGCCGGGGCGTGGTGACTCACGCCTGTAATCCCAGCACTTTGGGAGGCTGAGGCAGGCGGATCACCTGAGGTCAGGAGTTTGAGACCAGACTGACCAACGTGGTGAAACCCCATCTCTACTAAAAATACAAAAATTAGCTCGGCATGGTGGCGTGCACCTGTAATCCCAGCTACTTGAGAGGCTGAGGCAGGAGAATCGCTTGACCCCGGGAGGCGGAGGTTACAGTGAGCCGAGATTGCGCCACTGCAGCCTGGGTGACAGAGCAAGACTCTGTCTCAAAAAAAAAAAAAAAAAAAAGATCACATTAGCCAGCAGAGAGAAGTTACAAATACTGACCTCACTTTGCCTGCCCCACCCTCAGCCTGGTGAGGGAAAGTTCCCTGAGCAGCCACTGGGGGCAGCAGTGGGTGGTGCCTGATGATCCCACTCTCTCTTGTCCCTGTTCTAATTTATGGAACAGGGGACAGACGGATCCCACCTCTGACCTCCATGCCCTGCCTCCCTCAGGATGTGCTGAGCCTTGCAGAATCCCCTTGGATATCTGGATTGAATAAGTAAGTGATCCTTGGAACAGGCCCAGAATAGGAGCCTAAAGATGGAGAGAGGCCAAGGCGGCCCAGACGACCATGTACAAGCGGGAGTTCGGAGTCGGCGGGGAAAGCTCACGAACAGGGTCACAGGCAGAGATCTCCGGAGCAGGGAAGCCCTGCCTTGGGGAATACATCTTCACGCTGGGGCACCTTTCCCTGCAACCACATTAACCCTGACCAAAATGACCAACAAGGCGGCCTCAGATCTTCCCGATTCATGTCCCTTGAGTTGTGCCTGAAAGCTTTCAATGCGTACGAAAGTTCTCTGCTCATGGACAACTAAGACTCCAGTTAAGAGTTCTAGCACACCATTTCTGAGATGCTACAGATGATCTCACATTGTCTAGGTCCCAAAAGCTCCTCTGGCAGGTCACGCGTACATGGAAACAGTGAAAGAATCCAGGCACACAGAGGTTAGGTGGCCCCTCTGCTTCCCTGTGTTTTGCCAGCAAGGAGGCCCATCTGCCGAGCCAGTTTAGTGCGGAGCGTTCCTTTATAACTTCACGGCCTCCCACTGGCAGCACCATAGCTCTTCTAAATAATTAAGAGCTGCATTTACATTGAGTAGATGAGGCATACATCTTGTAAATCTCCGTAAATCCCTAGGAATTGAGTCTCCAGGCTCTAGATGGATACGGATCAATGCACAAACCCTTTGATGTCAAGGGAAGAGACCATTCGGTGGTCTTCTGGTCACTTACTTGCCTAACTTGTATTCCTCAGGTTTGTAGCCGATGTAGTTGATCAGCCGTTCCACGCCCTCTGCTGGAGGCCCGTGCCAGTGCGGCCAGGTGTCTGGGCATAAGGACTTGTACCTAGCAGGAGAGGAGACCGACATGGAGAAGCTGTGACTGTACCTTCCTCTAGCCCTCCCCAACATCCCCGGCCCCAGAAGCCTGCTGAGCGCTGCTGTGGCATGTCAGCCACTCACTGTATGTAGTAGTCCCATCACACGAACTTTCTCGAATTCAAAGATGGGTGCTTTGCAAGAAAGGAAGAAAAGATAAACTGTTTCAATGTAATAGGAAGTTTGACCTGTCTTTGTAGAACAATGACATCATCAGATGCTCAACCCAGTGACTCAGTTCTACTCCTAGGTAACTGTCCAAGAGAAATGAAAAGGTGTCCGAACATTCATACCTGAATGTTCATAGCAGTCACTGGGTGTAGCAGTGCATGGTGCTATGATTCATAATAGCCAAAACATGGAAACAACCCAGATGTCCATCAACAGAAAACTGAACAAACAAATGTAGTCTAGCACCAGAAGAAAAAGTTCAATGCTTGGGGCCAGGTACCGTGTGTCAAGCTTGTAATCCCAGCAATTTTGGAGGCCAAGGCAGGAGGATCACTTGAGGCCAGGCATTTGAGACCAGCCTGGGCAGACCCTGTCTCTACTTAAAAAAAAAAAAGGCTGGGCGCGGTGGCTCATGCTTATAATCCCAGCACTTTGTGATCCTCAGCAGGCAGATCACAAGGTCGGGAGATCGAGACCATCCTGGCTAACACAGTGAAACCCCGTCTCTACTAAAAATATAAAAAATTAGCCGGGCATGATGGCGGGCGCCTGTAGTCCTAGCTACTGAGGAAGCTGAGGCAGGAGAATGGCATTGAACCCGGGAGATAGAGCTTGCAGTAACCGAGATTGCACCACTGCCCTCTAGCCTGGGTGACAGAGCGAGACTCCATCTCAAAAAAAAAAAGAAAAAAAAAATTTTTTTTTAGCCAGGTGTGGCGGTGTGCGGCTGTAGTCCCAGCTACTCAGGAGGATGAGGCAGGAGGATCGCTTGAGTCCAGGAGGTTGAGGCTTCAGTGAGTACTCCAGCCTGGGTAACAGAGACCCTGTCTCAAGAAAGAGTAGAGAAGAGAAAGAAAAGGTTCCATGCTTGTGAAGTGTTGAGGGCTTCCCGCACCCCCAGGGGTAATTTTGGCTCCAGTGTTAAGAACCTGATTCCAGCATGCAGTTCCCTTCTACCCTGCAGTCACTAGAAAGAGAACTGTGATGTCTGTAGTATAATGGAACAAGTGAATGCAGAATTCAGAAATGCAGATGGATCAAGGCTGGAAGCAACACAATTGGAGCCACTGGCGTAGAAACAGAATGAAACAGCCCAACTCCAGAGTGGGACGAGTCACCACCTCACCGGTGCAATGTGAACAGTAACACGACCTTCCTCATGGGGTTCTCATGAGGTTTAAATAATACACACTAGGTATTTGGCCCCAGTCCAAGACTCAGTGAGTGCTAGCAGCGGTGTTCCCAATATGCTCCTTCCTTTCATATTATGTTTATTTTTATTATTTATTTATTTTTGAGACAGAGTCTCGCTTTGTCACCCAGGCTGGAGTGCAGTGGCACGATCTCCACTCACTGCAAGCTCTGCCTCCTGGGTTCACGCCATTCTCCTGCCTCAGCCTCCCAAGTAGCTGCAACTACAGGCGCCCGCCATCACACCCAGCTAATTTTTTGTATATTTTAGTAGAGGCAGGGTTTCACCGTGTTAGCCAGGATGTCTCAGGCCCTGCTTTCATCCATGCAGACCTTGCCCAATACCAGCACGCACTGCCAAAGTTAGACAGATAAGGAGGGGCTGGGGAGAAGCCCTAAATGCCTGCAGGTTGGAGGGACTAGTACCTTCTGTCCTCTTCAACTCTATGATATGGTTGCTCCCTGATCAAGGGAAGTGGTGCCAGGCAGGTGCACAGGGTTCGGCCATCTCCAGCTCAGTCCTGTGAACCTCCCCCTGCCTCTCTGTCCCCAGCCACTGACCAGCTGCCATGCTGGCCTCTCAGCTTGCCCTGGAGCCTACTCCCATCTCCAGGCTTTCCTGCCTAGATTGATGTTCCCTGAATGCTATGGACTGATCGTCTGTGTCCCCACAAAATTCATATGATGAAATCTAACTCCCAGTGGGATGGTGTTAGGAGGCAAGGCCTCTGACAGGTGATTAGGTCACAAGGGTGGAGCACTCATAAATGAGATCAGTGCCCCTATGAGCTCATCTGCCCCTTCCACTATGTGAAGACACAGTGAGAAGGCACCATCTACAAACAAGGAAGCTGAAGCTGGCCCTCACCAGACACTGAGTCTACCAGCACCTTGAACTTGGACTTCCCAGCCTCCAGAACTGTGAGAAGTTTCCGTTGTTTAGAAGCCACCCAGTGTTTCATTATAGCAGCCCAAACAGACGAAGACACCAATTGTCCTCATGGCTCACTCCGTCACTCAGAGAGTGACCCCCTTACCTAAGGAAGGAGACTGGCCACTCTTTCCCTTTACCAGGATTCACTTTTCTTCAAATAACATATCCCTGCCTGACCTTATACAGTCACCCCTCAGTATCTGTGGTGGATTGGTTCCAGGACCCCCATGGATACAAAATCCACGGATGTTCAAGTCCCTGATAAAAAATGGCATAGTGTTTGCATATAACCTGAGTACATCCTCCTATACACTTTAAATCATCTCTAAATTACTTATTATACCTAATACTATGTAAATAGTTATTACATGTATTGCTTTTTAATTTGTATTATTATTGTTGTATTGTTATTTTCATTGTATTTTTAAAAGCATTTTCAATCCATAGTTGGTTGAATCCTCGGATGTGGAACCCATGGGTATGGAGAGCCAACTTTACATCTTTGTTATTGCTGGTCTCCCCCATAGAAAGTAAATTCCATGAGGATAGAGATGGGGTCTGTTCTGTTCTCTGCTGTCACCCCAGCTAGGACAGTGCTAGCTCAGATAGCTGCTCACCAGTTTTTTTGTTTGTTTTGTCTTGATACAGAGTCTCATTCTATCACCCAGGCCGGAGTGCAGTGGCATGATTGCAGTTCACTGCAACCTCTGCCTCCTGGGTTCAAATGATTCTCATGCCTCAGCCTCCCGAGTAGCTGGAATTACAGGCGTGCATCACCACGCCTGGCTAATTTTTGTATTTTTAGCAGACACAGGATTTCACCATGTTGGTCAGGTTGGTCTTGAACTCCTGACCTCAAGTCATCTGCCCACCTTGGCCTCCCAAAGTGCTGGGATTACAGGTGTGAGCGAACATGCCCGGCCTGCTCACTAGTTTTTATGGAAAGAATGAATGAGCCTCAGACAGCAGCAAAAATAGACAATAGATGTATGAAGTTCAAAAAAAACACAGGTAGATGGGAACATCAAGTTCGCATGTGTTTGGGGGGTGAGGTGGGCGGTGGCTGTTGCCCCTGCCATCTGCCGCAGAAGTCAAATTTGGGATGAGGATGAATGAATGATAAGTAGCTGATGGGCCAAAATGGTAGGCAAAGGAGGTACATCCAGGAAAAACAAAGGCAAAGAGTCTCAAATGACTACACTCAAAATATTAGGTTGAACCACATGAAATTGCTGATAGTCAACCATTCTGACCCACCAAAGTGACCATTTATTATGCTTGAGAGTGTGTTGCTATTTTGGTAGCATAAATTCACACACAGCCCATCATTGAAGAAGTGTTGGTGTATAAGCAATTTGGGGGATGGTGAGAATAGGCATAGAAATATTTCATTAAATCTTTACAAATTCCCTGAGCCCAGACAATTTAATCCTACAGATCAGGGAAATGACAGGTCACAGCTATAAGAGAATGAGGATTATGACCCAAGTTTGTGTGGTTTGAAAACCCATGTTCCCGCTGCTAACCTGCTGCTCTTGACAACCTGTTGGGCTAAGGCACTAAACCAGGCCCTATGGTCCCAAATGGACTTAGCTTCCCCTGCTAATTCAGAGGCCTGTGGGGCACTGCCCACGGCTGCCCCCTGGTGGCAGGTCTATGTACTTGGCCTTGCCCTTGACGGTAAACAGGGATTAGTGAGATGAACAGAAGATGGTAAACTGAGTTTTTGTGTTTGTTTTTTGTTTTGTTTTGTTTTTTTTGAGACAGGGTTCTCATTCTGTCACCCAGGCTGGAGTGCAGTGGTGCGATCTCAAGTTCACTGAAGCCTCAACCTCCCAGTCTCAGGTGATCCTCCCACCTCAGCCTTCCAAGTAGCTGGGACTACAGGTGCGCACCACCACACCCAGCTAATTTTTTTTTCTTTTTTTGATAGAGATTGGGTTTTGCCATGTTGCCCAGGCCAGTCTCGAACTCCTGGCCTCAAGCAGTCCTCCCACCTCAGCCTCCCAAAATGCTGGGATTACAGGCATGAGCCACTGCACCCAGCCAGAGTTGGTTTTTATCATTTTGTTTTGTTTTGCTTTGTTTTGAGACAGAGTCTCGCTTTGCTGCCCAGGCTGGAGTGCAGTGGCACGATCTCGGCTCACTGCAAGCTCTGCCTCCTGGATTCATGCCATTCTCTTGCGTCAGCCTCCCGAGTAGCTGGGACTACGGGTGCCCGCCACCACTCCCAGTTAAGTTTTTTTCTTTTCTTTTTGTATTTTTAGTAGAGATGGGGTTTCACCGTGTTAGCCAGATGGTCTCGATCTCCTGACCTCGTGATCTACCCGCCTCAGCCTCCCAAAGTGCTGGAATTAAAAGTGTGAGCAACAGAGTTGGGTTTTTGTATTCTCCCAAATGTGAGTGTTCTTAGCTGTCATAAACTATAGCAGTTAAGAACCAAACTGAGCCTTCCTAAGGGATGCCATTTTCTTTATCATTAAACCCCAGAGATTCTCACATAGTAGGCACATGACTATTAGCTTCAGATCAATAAAGCACATTTTACCTTTGCAAGAAATGCTCGTATTTCCTCCGGTATGCAAAACCGGCCCGTCTCACCCGCAGGTGCTCCATCAGCCCCAGGTATTTGATCTGATGCCTTATGAGGAAGTCATCAAATTTGCCTTTGGAGAAATAGAAGAGAGAATGACAGGAAAGGACTCCATGGCTTCATTTCAACCAAGACAGATCACAGTCTGAAAGCTGAAGTTCAGTGGGCTGGGTCTGGCCCCAGACTTGTTTTGTGAGGCCTTAATTAATTAATTAATTTTATTTATTTATTTATTTTTGAGACGGGGTTTCACTCTTGTTGCCCAGGCTGGAGTGCAGTGGCACAATCTCAGCTTACTGCAACCTCTGCCTCCTGGGTTTAAGTGATTCTCCTGCCTCAGCCTCCCGAGTTGTAGGGATTTCAGGTGCCCGCCGACCATGCCTGGCTAATTTTTGTAGTTTTAGTAGAGACGAGGTTTCACCATGTTGTCCAGATTGGTCTCGAACTCTTGACCTTAGGTGATCCACCTGCCTCAGCCTCCCAAAATGCTGGGATTACAGGCATGAGCCACTGTGCCCAGCCCAGTTGTGTTTTTTTAAATGGGGGAATTTTACAGGAAAAAATTAAATTTCTGGTTCCTTTGAAAAGTCCTGAGATCTGGCTATCCTGGGCCCAGAGTCCCACATGGCAATAGCTGGCCGGAGAGGAGTAGTGCTGCTGCCCCTTTAGACAGAATGTGCCTTCTCCAGTTTGCCGCAGTCCCCTCTACTCCCTATTGCCTTACAACCTGTCTGCTTCACTCATTTGCTTTTCCTGCCTGGCCTCTGTGAGCCTCTGATGATTCATTATCATTCACTATAATGGTTCCTAACGACTACATTATAGACCATGGCAAGAGCTTAGAAACTACCCAAGTCATGGATCATTTTGGAAGACTGTTCCCTGACTGGAAAAGAGCAACGTTGACTCCTCTTACTTCTGACACCTGCCTGACTCAGCTTTGTAGCTCCTGAAAATGACCAAGCTCTGAGCAATGCTCACTCTGAACCACCAAAGGAATTCATTTACCTTCTATTATTATTTTTTGAGATAGGGTCTCACTCTGTCACCCATACTGGAGTGCAGTGGCACAATCATGGCTCACTGCAGCCTTGAACTCCTGGGCTTAATTGATCCTCCCACCTCAGCCTCCCAAGTAGATGGGACTAAAGGCACATGCCACTACACCCAGCTAGTTTTTGTATTTTTAGTAGAGACATGCCACCATGCCTGGCTAATTTTTGCATTTTTTGTAGAGACGGGGTTTTGCCATGTTGCCCAAGCTGGTCTCCAATTCCTGGGCTCAGGTAATCTGCCTGTCTCAACCTCCCAAAGTGCTGGGATTACAGGCATAAGCATGTAACACCTGGCCATCTTCTATTATTTAGAAAGGAAAATGATTCACATCCAGAGGACATCGGGTGAGCTTGTGGTGGTGTTTAGGATCCCAACCCACTGCCACCTCGCTTTGCCTTACGGCCTCCTTTCCTGAGCCCAGTTCATAATGATTCACAACTCACTGGGTTCTTTCCTGTCATTGGGCTTGATGCAACGAATGTAGGAGGGCTCCTTAGAGATGAGGATTTCTAGAAGGCTGCTCAGACTGTTTTTAAACTGAGTCCCCACCTGCAGAAAGAGAGAGAGAGAGAGAGAGAGAGAGAATGAGCCAGGGAGATACTGCTGCTTCCAATGAATACAGAGAAGACTGGCCAGGGCTCAAGGTGTCAACCCTATAGAGCTGAACTATTGACAGATTGTCTTCCTAGTGGCCATTTGGCCCATTAAGAGGTGGTTTTGGATGTCCTCACCTAAGAAGCCCAAGCTTGGTCTGGTCATGTGGAAGCTGGACAAGCATCTGTCTAGGATGCCTCACTTGCTCAGCAAAGACGTGGTGAGTGCCCAGCAGAAACCAGTGCTGCCCCAGGCCTGTCATTCTCTGCCACTCTCTGCCACCTTCCTTTGTGTTTCTTTGTTGACATGTGTCCTTCATGATGCTGGCATTATTATAACTTCTTTATTTGATGGTATTTTCCTATACCCTCTCCCACTAGATTATAAGCCCATTGAGGGCAGGGACCTCATCTGGCTTGTTATTGCTAAACCCCTGTGCCTGGCACAGTGCCTGCCACATATACGTAGTAGGTGCTGCTCAATGAATGTCTGCAAACGAACAAACTGGGACTAAACTTGGAACATGAATATCACGTTCCAAGCTAATGTATATAAGCCACGTTCTAAGTGATTTTTTAAGAGACAGGGTCTTGCTCTGTCACCTAACCTGGAGTGCATAATCATGGCTCATTGTAACTTCAGACTCCTGGGTTCAAGCGATCCTCCTGCCTCAGCCTCCCAAAGTAGCTGGGACTATAGATGCACACCACTGCACCTGGCTAATTGACTTTTTCTTTCTTTCTTTTATGTTTTTAATGCACCCAAGTTTTGTCTCACTGATTTTTATCTTGATTTTTTTGTGGAGACAGGGTCTCATTATGTTGCCCAGTCTGATCTTGAACTCCTGGCCTCAAGCGATCCTCCCACCTCAGCCTCCCAAAGTGCTGGGATTACAGGTGCATATATTTAGTAGAATCTGTTAGAGAGTAATATACTTCCAGAAAAGGGGAAGGTGGCTTAAAAAGTGTAGGTAGCTGGTGGTCATCTCACCCTCTGGGGAATTTTTGTTCCCTTTCCAATTTTGCATGGACATTTATCCCACTCACTGTTGGGGGCCTCCTCCGGTTTTCTAACTCAGCCAGCAGGAAGCATTCCCTCAGGATAACATTCTTGGACTTGCACAGCACCTGTAAATGAAGAGAAATGAGCACCATGTTCGCTGTTTCACAAATCGCTACAAGGCCGTCAGGACAGCTCCCAGAAGTGTGCATGAAGCAACAGAGCCATCTGCTTGTTGAATGCTTTAAGAGGTTCCTAATGTAAAGAAAGGGGAACAACACAGTCAAATCTGGAAATCCATGTTCACATTCTACATCCACTGCTTTGCCTACTTACTGAGGCTAGCTGTTTTTTCTCAGACATTGTCCCTGGTTCCGTGCAGCTGCTTCAGAATAAACTGGCTCTTTAAGAATGAGGAGTTCGAGACCAGCCTGACCAACATGGAGAAACCCCATCTCTACTAAAAATACAAAATTAGCCAGGCATGGTGGCACGTGCCTGTAATCCCAGCTACTCGGGAGGCTGAGGCAGGAGAATCACTTGAATCCAGGAGGTGGAGATTGCAGTGAGCTGAGGTTGTGCCACTGCACTCCAGCCTGGGCAACAAGAGTTAGCAAAACTCCGTCTCAAAAAAAAAAAAAAAAAAAAAAGATCCCAGGCCGGGAATGATGGGACTCAGGCTTATAATCCCAGTACTTGGAGAGGCCGAGACAGGAAGATGGCTTCAACCCAGGAGTTTGAGACCAGCCTGGGCAACATGACAAACCCTCATCTCTACCAAAAAAAAAAAAAAGTTAGCTAGGCGTAGTAGTGCACGCCTATGGTCCTAGTTACTCAGGAAGCTGAGGCGGGAGGATCACTTGAGCCCACAAAGTCGAGGTTACAGTGAACTGTGATCATGCCACTGCACTCCAGCCTGAGTTACAGACTGAGACCCTGTCTCAAAAAGAAAAAAATGGGCCAGGCGCGGCGGCTCAAGCCTGTAATCCCAGCACTTGCGGGAGGCCTAAGGTGGGCGGATCACGAGGTCAGGGGAGATCGAGACCATCCTGGCCTAACACAGTGAAACCCCGTCTACTACTAAGAATACAAAAATTAGGCCGGGCGTGGCCGGCGCGGCGCCTGTAGTCCCAGCTACTCGGTGGAGGCTGGAGGCAGGAGAATGGCATGAACCTGGAAGGCGCGAGCTGCAGGAGCCGAGATGCGCCACTGCACTCTCAGCCTGATGTGACAGAGCGTAGACTCCGCTCTCACAAAAAAAAAAAAAAAAAAAAAATTACCTCCAAGATAATGTTGTTAAGTGAAAAAAGCAAGATGCAGAACCACACACTGTGCTCATTATTGTGCAAAGAGAAAGAAAAAAAAAAAAAGGAGATTCACGTAATTCACGTACACACATCCTGTGTGATTCCTGGAAGGACACACAATACAAAAATGAGCAGCTGGTTCTCAGGAGAGAGACTTGCTGACATGGGACCCAGGGCACTAGCTTTTGGACTGTTTGACTTTCGCCCCTGTGCATATATTTTTTAAAATAATCTGTATCACCAAAAGTCCTTAATTTTTTAAAAAATTTAATTCTCTACCAGAAAAATAATATTTTCCCTATATATATAAAATGGAATATTATTCAGTCTTCAAAAGGATGATTCTGACATATTCCACAACACGAATAAACCTATGCTAAGTGAAATAAGTATTATGCTTTTTAAGCTAAGTGAAATAAGCCAGTCGCAAAAAGACAAACACTGTCTGATTTCACTCATATACGGTCCCTAAAGGAGTTAAATTCATACAGGCAGAAAGTAGATGGTATTTCCAGGGGCTGCTGGCAGGGGGAACAGAGAGTAGCTGTTTAGTGGAGACTGAGTTTCAGTTTTGCAAGATGAAAAGAGCTCTGGAGATGAACTGCACAACAATGTAAATTTACTCAACACTATTGAATTGTACACTTTAAAATGATTAAAATGTGGCTGAGTGTGGTAGCTCATGCCTGTAATCCCAGCACACTGGGAGGCCAAGGTGGGTGGATCCTTTGAGGCCAGGAGTTCAAGACCAGCCTGACCAACGTGGTAAAATTCCATCTCTACTAAAAATACAAAAAAAATTTAGCCCGGTGTGGTGGCGCATGCCTGTAATTCTACCTACTCGGGAGGCTGAGGCAGGAGAATTGCTTTGAACCCGAGGCAGAGGTTGCAGTGAGTTGAGATCATGCCACTGCACTCCAGCCTGGGTGACAGAGTGAGATTCTGTCTCAAAAATAATGAATAAGTAAAATGATTAAAATGTTATATTTTATGTTACATAAGTTTTGTCACAACTCAAAAATATGTTTTTTCTTTCTTTTTGAGACAGGGGCTCATTCTGTCATCCAGGCTGGAGTGCAATGGCACACTCACAGCTCACTGCAACCTCCACCTCCACCTCCTGGGCTCAAGCAATCCCCGCCACCCCAGCCTTCCAAGTAGCTGGGACCACAGGGCGTGTTACCACACCCAGCTAATTTTTGTGGGTTTTTTTGGTAGAGATGGGGTTTCACCATGTTGTCCAGGCTGGGTTCAAGCTTCTGGGCTCAAGTGATCTACCCAGTTCGGCCTCCCAAAATGCTGGGATTACAGGTGTGAGCCACCGCGCCTGGCCCCCCGGTTTTTTTAATTGAATTTTTTGTTGTTGTTTAACCCATTGCAGTTCCAAACCTATAGTGATATGGAACAGTAATCTGCAAATAGTACAGAAACAAATTAGAAGTGTTCCCTCCTGAAGTCAAAAAGTTCAGGGAGCTTCAGCCCTGGTGGGTGAAGGGAGAGATTCAGAGAATTTTTCCTGTGTGATGCCCTCTCCGTGGATTGGTTTGTGAAGCTAATGGCCATGACCCCAGAGGGGAAGCCATTAGAAAAACGCTGTCTCTCGTTTGTCAACCAGACACTTCCACTCCCGTGTTCTCCTCTGCATGAGGCAGAGAGTAGCAGACCCACTTCGCCAATGGGGAAACCTGCCACATGGTCTCCAGCAGGGAAGGGGCTGGGCGGGGACTCAGACCCAGAAAGCGACTGTGAATCCAAAGTTAGGAGTTGTTCGTCTATCCTGAGTCCTAAAAGGTTGAGACAAGCAGTCCCAGAAGTGGTAGAGAAAGTTCAGGAAGGCAGAAAAAACACTCCTGAGGTGACTATTCACTTGCTCAGTCCGAAAATGTTACCCTTAGGGTTAAACTTTTTATAACCCAAGCTAATAAAAGCTAATTTTGTACAAAACAGTTAACTATTTTAATACAAAATAAGGCCCTTAAAAACTCAAGGTTTTAGGCATGGCATGGTGGCTGAAGCCTGCAATCCCAGCACTTTGGGAGAGTGAGGTGGGAGGATCACTTGAGGCCAGGAGTTCGAGACCAACCTAAGCAACATAGCAAGATCCTGTATCTACAAACAAAAAAATCATTTGGGTGTGATGGTGTGTGTCTGAAGTCCCAGCTACTCAGACTGAGGCAGGAGGATCACTCGAGCCCCAGAGGTTGAGGCTGCAGTGGGCTATGATGGCGCCACTGCACTCCAGCCTGGATGACAGAGCGAGACTGTCTCAAAAACAACAGCAGCAGCAGTAGCGGCAGCAGCAACACTTCTTAGATTCATGAGATACATGGAAAGGCAAAGAGATTTGGAATTCCATCGGCAGCCCTGGGGATTAATACTATCCCCAGCCCCCACCTCATGATGTGACCTTGTGCAAGTTGTGACCTGTCTGGGTCTCAGCTTCCTCATCCTCAGATTATGTCACCCCAGTATATTCTCATGACACCAGAATGAAATCTCTACTTCCCCTGTGGACCTGCCCATGCTAAGCTCTCAGCCCCCTGTCCTAATATTTCCCCTCATCCAGACCATAGGACCTTTGCACATGCTGGTCCCTCTACCTGGAATAACTTCTGAACCTTCTATGGCCAAAGTCATTCTCATTCAGGTTTTAGCTCAAAGTGACCTCCAAGGGGTGTTTTCTGTAATCACCTAAATTAAAAATGTCCCCTTCAATCACAGTTCCTTCTGTATTCTCTTTGTAGCACTTCTTACTGATGGATAACTTATGTGTGTATATATTTATTATCTGCTTCCCCAACTCCTGACTGTAAGCCCCATGGGAACAAGAACTCCATCTTGTTCACTGATGGCCTCCAGAGCTGGTACCCAGTGGGGCACCATACACATTTGAATGGTTTGTTGAGTGAAGTGTCCACACAGATTATCTTAAATGTCTGTTCTGGCCATGACATGCCAGAGTTCTAACACAATGCATGGAAAAGAAAAATCCAGAAGGCAAATTCTACCAAAATCACTATCATGGGTAATATTTCAAAATCATCAGAAACACATACAGTTAAGTGTCAGACTTACTTCTTTCAGATGTCTGTAAAGAAGATCATTGTTTTTTTCCAAGAATCCTGTAAAGCATTGAATAAAAATTTTTTGAATCAATGGCTCTGCCTAAAAATACAATTCCATCCCAACTCATTGCAAAGGGAAATTCTGAAAAATAATTTCTTAGGATTAGCTCATAGTTTCTCAACCTTGGCTCTACGGATATTTGGGGCTGGGTCGTTCTTTGTGGTGGGGGCTGTCCCATATATTGTGGGATGTTGAGGAGCATCCATGGCCTCTATTCACACTAGATCCCAGTAACACTCTCCCCAGTTGTGACAACCAAATATATTTCTAGATTATATGGCTTGGGTCTGTGCCCTCGCTCAAATCTCAAGTCAAATTGCAATCCCCAATGTTGGAAGAGCGGCCTGGTTGGGGGTGATTGGATCGTGGGTGCAGATGTCCCCCTCGCTGTTCTCATGATAGTTTTCAGGAGATCTAGTCGTTTAAAAGTGTGTGGCACCTTCCCCTTCACTCTGTCCCTCCTTCTCCAGGCATGTTAGACATGCTTGCTTCCCCTTCGCCTTCCACCAAGATTGTAAGTTTCCTGAGGCCTCCCCAGCCATGCTTCCTGCACAGCCTGAAGAACTTTGAGTCAATTAAACCTCTTTTCTTTATAAATTACCCAGTCTCAGGTAGTTCTTTATAGCAATGTGAGAATGTACTATATGCTAGACATTGCCACATATCCCTGCGAGGGGGTGGGTGGGCAGGTAACACGTCCATCATTGAGAACCAGGTCCTCAGAACTGAACTCATGGCACAAATGCTATACTCAACCCTGATGTGCTGTCATATAAATATGCACAGTCTTTACACTAAGTATTGCACACTTGCCCTAGTCCAATAGCAAAGAAACACACGTACACTGAATATACAGAAACAGAGGGGACACTGAACCTCAAGGACAGCCAACTGGGACTCTAAATAGATGACAAAATTCCCCATGACTGAGAAAAAACAAACTCAAGCACCATGGCTGGTGGTATCCAAGAGCATCTTCAGGCAAAGACAGACATGTCATTTCCAGGTTTAAAACTTGGCTTATCTGTCGACCTGAAACTTAATGAGTTAATAATTACATCAGAAAGTCAATGGCATTATAAAGGCAAAACCAGATATTTTTTTTTTTTTTTAAGTTGGGGGAGCAGCCAAGCATCATGTCTCATGCTTGTAATCCCAGCACTTTGGAAAGCTGAGGTGGGAGGATCGCTTGAGCCTAGGAGTTTGAGACTAGCCTGGGCAACATAGTGAGCTTGAGACTAGCCTGTCTCTACACAAATTTTTTTAAAAACTTAGCTGTATGTGGTGGTGCATGCCTGTAGTCCCAGCTACTTGGGGAGCTGAGGTAGGAGGATCGCTTGAGCCCAGGAAGTCAAGACTGCAGTGAGCCATGATTGCGCACTGTACTCCTGTCTAGGCAACAGAGTGAAACCATGTTTCCAGAAAAATGATTAAATAAAAATTTTAAAAAGGCATGCATCAAAAGTGTTTAAGAAAAAAAATGGTGGCATAGAAGCAAGCTGGCTTCACTCCCCCCACAGAAAACCAAAATGAAATAATATAGCATGAGATTATTACCAGAAATATCCCAGAACTCAAATATGAGGAAGTCATAATTCCTGGTGCTACAAAGAAGTAGAAAATCTCAGAGCAGATGATAAAAGAATCAGATTTCCATATCCATGATGCCCCCCATCTGCCTGGCACCAACCACATGGAAAACTCCCCACCAACACACAGTTTCTACATGGAAAAAAATGAGATCAAGGCAGAGTGAGTGAGTGTGTGTGTGTGTGTGTGTGTGTGTATCCTCACATTCATAGGTATATGCAGAAAACGTTTCTATTTTCCTGGAAGTAGTTACAAGAAACTGTTTATTCTTGTGGTTCCCCCTGAAAGAGAGACTGAGAGTAAAAGGCATTTGAGTTTTCCTTTTGTTCTTTCCTGTGCTGTCAGCAGTTTACAGCTCTATATGTGTATTATCTTTATTCTTTAAACAAAAATCAAGGGATTATCTGCCCAAAGAGATTCATCCTATTTAAAATTTTTTCTTTTGTCACTTTGCATTCAAAGAAAAAACCCTAATACCTGTACATGTTATTACTTTTTAAAAGATTCTTAGAAATATACTCTTATTTAAAAGTAAAAATAATGTTGGGTGTGGTGGCTCACGCCTGTAATCCCAGCACTTTGGGAGGCCAAGGCGGGCAGATCACCTGAGGTCAGGAGTTTGAGACCAGTCTGGCCAACATGGCAAAAACTGTCTCTACTAAAAATACAAAAATTAGTTGGGCGTGGTGGCAGACATCTATAATCCCAGTTTCTCAGGAGGCTAAGGCAGGAGAATGGCTTGAACCCCAGGAGGCAGAGGTTGCAGCGAGCCAAGATCACGCCACTGCACTTCAGCCTGGGTAACAGAGCAAGACCTTTTCTCAAAAAAAAGAAAAAAAAAAAGTAAAACTAATTTCAAACCAAAAGTAAAAGTGACAAAAGAAAACGAAGAAGAGTTAGACTTCATCAAAACTAAAAACTTTTATGCTTCAAAGGACACCATCACAAAAATGAAAAGACAACTCATAGAATTGGAGAAAATATTTGCAAATTGTATATCTGATCAGGATCTAGTATCTAGGATATATAACAAATTCTTACAACTCAATAATGAAAAAAACCTAATCTCAAACATGGGCAAAAGATCTGCACAGACATTTCTCCAAGGAAGATAAACAGCCAATAAGCACATGAAAAGATGTTTAATATCATAGGTCATTAGAGAAATGCAAATCAAAAGCACAATGAAATACCACTTCACACCCACTAATATGGTTAGAAGTACATCACATATAGGCCGGGTGTGGTGGCTCACACCTATAATTCTAGCGCTTTGGGAGGCCAAGGCGGCTGGATCATGAGGTCAGGAGATGGAGACCATCCTGGCTAACACAGTGAAGCCCCGTCTCTACTA
The DNA here is from genome assembly GCF_001698545.2 of Rhinopithecus bieti. NCBI lineage: Eukaryota > Metazoa > Chordata > Mammalia > Primates > Cercopithecidae > Rhinopithecus > Rhinopithecus bieti. The sequence continues at coordinate 1,043,027 of NW_016806995.1, forward strand.
AAAATACAAAAAATTAGCCGGGCGTGGTGGTGGTGCCTGTAGTCCCAGCTACTTGGGAGGCTGAGGCAGGAGAATGGCATGAACCCAGGAGGCGGAGCTTGCAGTGAGCAGAGATCATGCCACTGCACTCCAGCTCGGGCAACAGAGCAGAACATCACATATGGAACATAACAGATATATAGAATGATATAACACAAGCATGGGTGAGTCTGTGGAGACATTGGAAGCCCTCATATGCTGCTGGTGGAAATGTAAAATGGTGCAGCTGCTTCGGAAAATGACCTGGCAGTTCCTCAAAAGGTTAAGCATACAGTTAACATACATATTTTTTATTTTGAGACGAAGTCTTGCTCTGTCACCCAGGCTGGAATGCAGAGGCACAATCTTGGCTCACTGCAACCTCTGCCTCCCAGGTTCAAGCCATTCTCCTGCCTCAGCCTCCCAAGCAGCTGGGACTACAGGTGTCCACCCCCACACCCGGCTAATTTTTGTATTTTCAGTAGAGATGGGGCTTCACCAGGCTGGTCTCAAACTCCTGACCTCAGGTGATTCGCCCCCCACTTGGCCTCCCAAAGTGCTGGGATTACAGGCATGAGCCACTGCACCTGGCTGAGTTACCATATCTAATCTAATAATTCCATTCCTAGGTATATACATAAGAAAAATGAAAACTTATGCCCATACTAAAACTCATACCGGCATATTCATGGTAGCCTTATTTATAATAGTTAGAAGGTATAAACAACCCAAGTGCCTACCATGAGGTATTGAGGAATGCATGAACAAAATGTGGCATATCCACATCATGGAATATTATTTGACAATAAAAAGGAATGAAAGCATGGATGAACCCTGAAAAAAATTATGTTAAGTGAAAGAAACCAGACACAAAAGGCCACACGTTGTATGATTCCAGTTATAAAAAAAGGTCAAAAAAAAAAAAAAAAGGTCAATCTATAGAGAGGGAAGGTGGATCAGCTGGTTGCCTTGAGCTGTAGGGGTGGGGTTAGAGGGAAACAGAGAGTGCCTGCTAATGGCTACAGGATTTCTTTTGGGGGTGATAAAATGTTCTAAAATGAATGGTGGTGGCCAGGCATGGTGGCTCATACCTGTAATCCCAGCACTTTGGGAGGCTAAGGTGGGTAGATCACTTGAGGTCAGGAATTTCAGACTAGCCTGGCCAACATGGCAAAAACAAACAAACAAAAAAATTAGCTGGGCGTGGTGGTGGGCGCCTGTAACCCCAGTTACTTGGAAGGCTGAGGCAGGAGAATGGCTTGAACCTGGGAGGTGTAGGTTGCAGTGGGCCGAGACAGCGCCACTGCACTCCAGCCTGGGCAACAGAGCGAGACTCTCTCTCAAAATAAAAATAAAAATAAAATAAAACAAAATGAATGGTGGTAATGTTTTCACAACTCTGAATATATTAATACTAAAATCTACTGAATTGTACATTTTAAAATGGGGTAAATGGATGGTATGTGAATTGCATCTCAATAAAGTGGTTATTTACAAAAATAATAAATACAATTAGAAAGACTTTTTCGAGTGGCTTAAATGCAAGGTTAGGGAATGTTTGGGATGACCGTGCACCATTTCCTCCGTGGACTCAGAGTTTATTGTAAGACACCAGGCTGGGCACACACATGGCTGTCACCTGTACCCCACGACCACTTACCCTTGGTGCAGTATGTGACCTCTCCTGCATAGTGGAGGAGGCGGAACTCCATCCAGCCAATCCTCTTTCGGCCCGTTGGACCAGCCAGCTTACGGCTACGAGACAGAAATGGACATGAGTTGAACTTTCTTTTTTTTTTTTTTTGAGATGGAGTCTTGCTCTGTTGCCCAAGCTGGAGTAGAGTGGCACGATCTTGGCTCACTGCAACCTCCACCCCCTGGGATTAAGTGATTCTCCTGCCTCAGCCTCTGGAGAAGCTGGGATTATAGGCACGTGCCACCACACTCAGCTAAATTTGCATTTTTAGTAGAGATGGGGTTTCACCATGTTGGTCAGGCTGGTCTTGAACTCCTGACCTTGTGATCCACCTGCCTCAGCCTACCAAAGTGCTGGGATTACAGGTGTGAGCCACCACACCTGGCCTATGAGGTGAACTTTCTACTTCACTGAGACAAAATGGCACCAATATCTGAAGCAAAGAGTGAGAGAGAGATGCCTTCAACCAGTTAGGTCCACATTGAAAGCCACTACACAGGGAGGCTCCCAGGAAGTCTTGTTACTTATTTTCTGGCTATAGACCAAAATTTCTTTAAAATTAGATCCTTTGGCCAGGCGTAGTAGCTCACACCTGTAATCCTAGCACTTTGGGAGGCTGAGGCAGGAGGATCGTTTAAGGCCAGGAGTTTGAGATTAGTCTGGGGCAACACAGCAAGACCCTGTCTTTTAAAAAAAATACAAAACATTGGCTGGGAGTGGTAGCATGCACCTTGTAGTCCCAGCTACTCAGGAGGCTGAGGTGGGAGGATTGTTTGAGCCCAGGAATTTGAGGCTGCAGTGAACTATAATTACACCACTAGACTCCAGCCTGTGCAACAGAGTGAGACCTTGTCTCAAAAAATAAAAAAACAAAATTAGATCCTTTCTTCCCATAAATGCTGAGAAATAAAAGTACAGAACTGAGCCACAGAAACACATGTATTTGTACAATGAATTCACTTCTGTTTTTCTAGGTGATGTAACATGTCTTACATTTTTATGATGTTGAAAGACTAAAATGCTCATAAAATATCAGTTTTCAGTTTCTACAGATTCTTGATTTTTTTTGAGATGGAGTCTTGCTCTGTCTCGCAGGCAGGAGTGCAGTGGTGTGATCTTGGCTCACTGCAACCTCTGCCTCCTGAGTTCAAACGATTCTCCTGCCTCTGCCTCCCGAGTAGCTGGGATTACAGGTGTGAGCCACCATGCCTGGCTAATTTTTTGTATTTTTAGTGGAGATCGTTTTTCACCATGTTGGGCAGGCTGGTCTTGAACTCCTGACGTCAGACGATCCACCTGCCTCAGCCTCCTAAAGTGCCGGGATTATAGGCATGAGCCACTGTGCCTGGCCAGATTCTTGATTTTTTAAAATGACTTTTACTTGAAATTGTCACATAAATTGACAGCACACATATATTCTAAGCGTACAGCTCAATGAATATTTGAAAATAATATGCCTGGCCGGGCGCGGTGGCTCAAGCCTGTAATCCCAGCACTTTGGGAGGCCGAGACGGGCAGATCACGAGGTCAAGAGATCGAGACCATCCTGGCTAACATGGTGAAACCCCGTCTCTACTAAAAAATACAAAAAAACCTAGCCAGGTGAGGTGGCAGGCGCCTGTAGTCCCAGCTACTCGGGAGTCTGAGGCAGGAGGATGGCGTAAACCCAGGAGGCGGAGCTTGCAGTGAGCTGAGATCTGGCTACTGCACTCCAGCCTGGGCGACAGAGCAAGACTCTGTCTCAAAAAAAAAAAAAAAAAGAAAAGAAAAACGAAAACAATATGCCTGTGTAACCAGCACCCAGATTAAGAAGCAGAGCAGTCCTTGAGAACCCCCACATTGAGCCCTTTCCAGTTGCAACCAGACATGTAACAGCATAAGTGAATTTTTACCCAGTTGTATGTGTTGCATTGCAATGGAATTATATAGTATGTAGTCTTTTTTTTTTTCCTTTGAGACAGAGTCTCGCTTTGTTGCCCAGGCTGGAGTGCAATGGCGCAATCTCGGCTCACTGCAACCTCCGCCTCCCAGATTCAAGCGATTCTCCTGCCTCAGCCTCCCAAGTAGCTGGAACTACAGGTGTGTGTCACCATGCCCGACTAAGTTTTGTATTTTTAGTAGAGACGGGGTTTCACCATGTTGGTCAGGCTGGTCTCGAACTCTTGACCTCAGGTGATCCGCCTGCCTCAGCCTCCCAAAGTACTGGGATTATAGGCATGAACCAGAGCACCTGGCCATAATATGTACTCTTTTGTGTCTGACTTCTATCACATTTGTGTAACTTACTTACATCATTGCATGCAGTTACAGATTATTCATTGCACAGTGATATATTATTCCATTTGTGAATGCACCCCAATTTATTTTTCCATTCTTGATTCACTATATAATTTCATGTGCTTATCCTTTGCAATTTCATTTACTTATCCTTTCAGCATTCTACAACAGGTCTGAGAAAGCCATCACCATTTACTAAGTCTTTACCATGTCCAGAAATTGCATCATTTACAAAACTGGATGGTAAGTATATTAATAACCCCATCTTGTAGCAGGGGAAACACAAATGCAGGAGCATTCATTTGGTCTTGGGGCCAGGTACGGTAGCTCACTTCTGTAATCCCAGCACTTTGGGAGACTGAGGTGGGCAGGTCACTTGAGGTCAGGAGTTCAAGACCAGCCTGGCTAACATGGTGAAACCTCATCTCTACTAGCACACGTCTGTAGTCCTAGCTACTTGCAAGGCTGAGGCAGAAGAATCACGTGAACCCGGGAGGTGAAGGTTGCAGTGAGCCGAGATCGCCCTACTACACTCAGTCTGGGCAACAGAGCAAGACTCTGTCTCTAATAATAATAATAATAATAATGACAATAATAATAACGACAATAAAAAATTAGCTGGGTGTGGTGGCAGGTGCTTGTAATCCCAGCTACTCGGGAGGCTGAAGCAGGAGAATCGCTTGAACCCGGGATGTGGAGGTTGTAGTGAGCAGAGATTGCACCACTGCACTTCAGCCTGGGTGACAGAGTGAGACTCCATCTCAAACAAAACAAAACAAAACCAAAAAGCAAAAAAGAAACAAACAAACAAACCAGGTCTTAATGACTCCAGCATATGCTCTTAAATTGTCTCCTCCTTACCTCAAAGACTAAGTTAAATGTCTAGTTGATCTTGTGGGATGTGGTACTCTGTATTTGATCTGCATGGTGGTTACACAGGCACATACAAACACAAAAATTTATCGGGTTGTTCATTTCAGATCTACTCATATCACAGTATTTTATACTTGAATTTTTGAAAAGATTATTTCATGTACATAGACACGTCCAAAATATAATGATCACTGATAAAGGAAGATACAAAATCTTTTTTAAAAAATCATACTTGTGGCCGGGCGCGGTGGCTCAAGCCTGGAATCCCAGCACTTTGGGAGGCTGAGACGGGTGGACCACGAGGTCAGGAGATCGAGACCATCCTGGCTAACATGGTGAAACCCCGTCTCTACTAAAAAATACAAAAAAAACTAGCCAGGCATGGTGGCAGGTGCCTGTAGTCCCAGCTACTCGGGAGGCTGAGGCAGGAGAATGATGTAAACCCACAAGGCGGAGCTTGCAGTGAGCTGAGACCCAGCCACTGCAGTCCAACCTGGGCAACAGAGCGAGATTCCGTCTCAAAACAAAAAAAATCATACTTGTGTCTGAGTGCGATGGCTCACAGCAGTAATCTCGGCACTTTGAGAGGCCAAGATAGGTGGATCGCTTGGAGCCAGGAGTTCCCGACCAGCCTGGGGAACAGGGTGAAACTCTGTCTCTACAAAAAGTATAAAAATTAGCCAGGCATGGAGGTGTATGTTTGTCACCCCAGCTTCTTGGGAGGCTGAGGTTGGAGGATCACTTGAGCCTGGGAGGTTGAGGCTGCAGTGAGTTGTGATCATGCCACTGCACTCCAGCCTAGGTGACAAACTAAGACCATGTCTCAAAAAAAAAAAAAAATACTTGTAATTCACTTAATTTCTACTAACAAAGGGCTGGCACATCTATGAGTGGTATATCATAAAGATATTTTTATGTATGAAGTAGTTGTTCTCTTGAAGAACATTATCCAAATACTAAAAAAATGGAGATACAATGATCTTCCCCCATGCAAAATCTGGTCAAATAAAGTATGTACGTTTCGAAGTGTGCATGTGTGCCCACTTTCTCTTCCAATTTCTCCAGGAAACTCAAGTCTGTAGCAGGACCAGGCCGAATGCATTCTTCATCCTTCAAAAGAAAAAGAGAAGCCTCAATCCACAGCACGACACTCCATCAATGCCAAGTTTAAATGCGTTCACCAGCTGGAGCAGAAAGTACTGGACTAAAAGACTGTCATTTCATATAAGTGCAGGTGAACATTCTGGGGGAAGAAAGGGGCTTATCCATGTGTTTGGCTTCTAAGATTTGAGAAGGGGACCATGGAACCAGAGGGCCTGAATATCCTATGAAAAGGCAACTCTCCCACCATCTGACTCAAAGTCTTCCCAAGGATACTCCACAGCTACTATGACCAAGCTTAATGCCAACCTCACCTTCTCTAAACCAGTCATCGCTGACCACGATTACCATGTGTACAGACTCTTGTTGTAGAATAAAAGCTCTCAGGGAAAGAAAGGTATAAAACCAGTTGAGTCAAAGCTTTCATATTTCTTAAGTTCATCTTTCTATTTCCTATTTTTAATCCTCAAGAATGATACCATTTAGTTGGTATCTTAAAAATTACAGGTGTGGTCGAGTGAAGTGGTTCACGTCTATAATCCTGGCATTTTGACAGGCCAAGGTGGGAGGATGACTTGAGCCCAGGAGTTTGAGACCAGCCTAGGTCACATGGTGAAACCCTTTCTCTATAAAAAGTTTAAAATTTAGCCAGGTGTGGTGGTATACCTCTGCAGTTCCAGCTACTCAGGAGGCTGATGTGGGAGGATTGCTTGAGCCCAGGAGTTAGAGACCACCCTGGCTCAACCTTTTTTTTTTTTTTTTTTTTGAGATGGAGTCTCGCTCTGTCGCCCAGGCTGGAGTACAGTGGTGTGATCTCGGCTCACTGCAACCTCTGCCTCCCGGGTTCAAGCAATTCTCCTGTTTCAGCCTCCCAAGTAGCTGAGACTACAGGTGCATGCCACCATGCCCAGCTAATTTTTGTATTTTTAGTAGAGATGGGGTTTCACTATATTGGTCAGGCTGCTCTCTAACTCCTGACCTCAGGTGATCCACCTGCCTCGGCCTTCCAAAGTGTTGGGATTACAGGCGTGAGCCACCGCACCTGGCCCGGCTCAACCCTTTTTAAGCCTGGGAAAAAGTTCTTCCAAGAGTTGTAAATGCCGGGTGAATAGGCTCTAATGAAACATTAATTTTTCTCACCAGAATGGATATGATTCCTTTATGTCTCTCTTCTACCAAATCACAGATGATCTTGTTGTTGAAATATTTAATTGGCTCCCACTAAAATGACAAAGAGGAATTAATTCTTCAAGAAATATTTAGATGAGCATAAAAGTTGGTTTTAAATTGGTTTTCTAAGACATCTTTTTTCAAAATCTAGTTTTTATATTTATATTCAACCTTAAACAAATTATATTTTCTGAATACCAAAATAATTTCTCAGGAAATAAACAGAGAAGGGCTAAAAATTAATCCTCAGTACTAATTAGGAAAATCTCCAATGAAATAATATTTCAATTAAATGTCTTCAGTGGTTGGGCACAGTGGCTGACACCTGTAGTCCCAGTACTTTGGGAGGTCGAGGCAGGAAGATCACTTGAGTCCAGGAGTTCAAGACCAGCTTGGGCAACATAGAGAGACCCTGTTTCTACAAAAAGTAAAACAATTAGCCAGGCATGGTGGCATGTGCCTGTGGTCCCAGCTACTTAGGAGGCTGAGGCAGGAGGATCACTTGACCCCAGGAGGTGGAGGTTGCAACAAGCCATGATTCTGCCACTGTACTCCAGCCTGGGTGACAGAGTAAGACTTTGCTTAAAAAATAATAATAATAATAATAATTTAAAAAATCTTTAGCTAGATTAAGAAATCAGATGAGGAGAAAATATCAAAATGTTTACCTCTATGCCTTCCATTTCATATTCTGCCTGTTCTGCTTTTAGAGTCCTCTCGATTAACAGTTGCTGGAGTTTCTCATTGCAGTAATTTATACAGAACTGTTCAAAACTAGAGATACAAAAGATTTAAATAACTAAAGTTAAATGAAGAGAACCATTTTTTAAAAATTATATTCTTTCTAGGGATGCTTTTAATAAAGAAAAGCAAAGTCCTTATTAATAAAATAATTTACTAAATAAATCATAAGAGTCAAGTGAGAATATATTTGCATTTTTATGGTTAGTCGACATCTAGAATGGTCTGTAAATTAGAAACTATGTAAATCTAGAGATTTTCTGGGGACAGGAAAATCAATCTAGTAACATTAGCGAATGATTTAAATCTTGACTGAAACCTTAAAAAAGGGCAAAAGACAGGTAGGGAGGTAATGACAAAACGTACCCATTCTTGTCAAAGACTTCAAACCCGTAGATGTCCAGTAATCCAATTACAGTTTTCCTGGTGAAATCCTGGTCAAAATAACACACTCCACTCATTCTTAGGTCTTTTCCTTTGTGCTACTCAAAACTCTGTTGCTGCTCCCCCAAACTGGGACTTGGCGCTAAAGCTCGTGTCTCCTCTTTCTCCAACAATACAGAACCTTTGGGTGGAAGTAATTTCCCCAGCCTGCTGCTCCTGCCTACTCAGATCCCACTGCGGCTTCCACAGCCATCAACTGTGGAGTGAGACCGTCCCCTTCTGATTCACTTCTTTGCTTCAGCTCTCCTCAGCCTCCCAAGCTAAGGAGGAGGAGGAGGAGGAGGGGGAGGAGGAGGAGGAGGGGAAGAGGAGGAGGAGGAAGAA
>NW_016806995.1:1051785-1056856 GCF_001698545.2 Rhinopithecus bieti
GAAAATAAGAAGAAGAAAATAAGAAAAGAAGAAGGAGAAAAGGACCTAGATAGACAAGAAGATGCCTATCCAAGAAGGGGGACCAAGTACCCTCAGGCCACGGTGGGTATTCAAAGATAATGTATTTATTTCAAACTGGGTGTGGTGGCTCAGTCCTGCAATCCCAGCACTTTGGGAGGCTGAGGCAGGCGGATCACTTGTGGCCAGGAGTTTAAGATCAGCCTGGCCAACATGGCGAAATCCCAACAGAAAGATGAAATTACAAAAATTAGCCGGGCATGGTGGTGTGCACCTGTAATCCCAGCTACTCGGGAGGTTGAGGCACAAGAATCACTTGCACCCCGGAGGTGGAGGTTGCAGTGAGCCAAGATTGTGCCACTGCACTGCACTCCAGCCTGGATGACAAAGTGGGACTCTGTCTCAAAAAAAAAAAAAAAAAAAAAAAGATAATGTATTTATTTAGTTTTAAAGGGATACAATTAAATACTCTGTATGAGTGCCCTAAGTCGCTACCTCCAAAATCATCTTTTGCGTCCTACCTCCATGAATTTTGTCACATCCACATATCCCCTCCCCACCCATTTATCATTTCCTTAACTTTTAGTGTGGATTAAATCCCTTTTATATTTAATTCCACTTGAAAAGGAAATGTGACTGAAGTGTGAGTTTGAAGAGCTATATTTTTTCTTAAATATGTTAAAATATGCTTCTGTTGAAATTTTTTAAAATGTCAGGTGAATATATTACTGTTGAAATTTAGAGATTTGTGGTGGTTCATGCCTGCAATCCGAGCACTTTGGAAGGCAGCAGTGGGAAGATGGCTTGAGCATGGGTGTTTGAAACCAGCCTGGACAACACACCAAAACCTCATCTCTACGAAAAAATTTTTTAAAATTATCTGGGCATGGTGGCATGCAACTGTAGTTCCAGCTATTTGGGAGGCTGAGGCAGGAGGATTGCTTGAGCCCAGGAGCTGGAGGTTGCAATTGCACCACTGCACTCCAGCCTGAGTGACAGAGCAAGATCTTGTCTCTAAAATAAAATAAAAAATAAAAGTTTCTGTGTACACTTGAAGCTATCTGGCATACCACAGGCGCTATGCAAAGCACACTTTGGGACACACTGTGTGAGTCACTCGGCATGCATTCATACCGTATGCGAGACACTGGAAATGTGACTAGGGAAAGACACCATCCCTGCCTATGAGGCGTCCACAGTTCATTCTCCCTCCCAAATTCTTTAAAGAAATGATGATGATTATAAAACATCACCATGTTAGCAAGAGCAAGGTACCAAAAATGCATTGACCAACCTTGTTAACTAAGGAGGAATTGATTTTGTTGACCAGCCAAGTAAACGTTCGTCCATAAACAGCCTTCGCCATTGCATCTCTAGCATAGACAGAGAGTTCTAGTGTCAATGGGCAGATCACCTGAAAAGAATGACAAGGTGCATCATTACAGGTGGAAAAAAGAAGCCCCCCGGGGGTTTAAAAAAGGCTTTTTTTTTTTTTTTTTTTTGAGACGGAGTCTCGCCCTGTCGCCCAGGCTGGAGTGCAGTGGCACGATCTTGGCTCACTACAAGCTCTGCCTCCAGGGTTTACGCCATTCTCCTGCCTCAGCCTCCCGGGTAGCTGGGACTACAGGTGCCCTCCACCTCGCCCGGCTAATTTTTTGTATTTGTAGTAGACACTGGGTTTCACCGTGTTAGCCAGGATGGTCTTGATCTTCTGACCTCTTGATCTGCCCGCCTTGGCCTCCCAAAGTGCTGGGATTATAGGTCTTTTTTTCTTAACAACGACAATAACAAAAATAAATAAATAAAGGGACAGGATCTCGCTCTGCTGCCCAGCCTGGAATGCAGTAGTTGGGACTACAGGGTTCCCCCCCCATGTCCCAATTTTTTTTTTTTTTTTTTTTTTTTTTTTTTGTAGAAATCAGGTCTAGCCATGTTGCCCAGGCTGGTCTCGAATTCCTGGGCTCAAGCAATCCTCCCACTGCAGCCTTCCAAACTGATTACAGGTATAAGCCACCACACACAGTCTTGAACTAGTGTTTAATGATGACTGGCAAAGCATACATGCTGGGAAGATGCTACTCTTGCCTTTGGTTCATATGATGTCTCTTTCTTGAGTGCCCATGTGTGCCCGGCACTGTGCTGGGCTGCCAAGATACAGTTGTAACCCAGACAAGCAGTCCTGACCTTCATGGGCTCACAGTTCATTTGGGGGTAGGGAGGGATGGAGAGACATTCAAAGAATCACACAGTCATGTTGAAAGTGCTACAAGGAGATACATATGGTGCTTTGAGGTAGAGGTGGGAGGATCAGAGAAGGCTCCTTGAGGAGGTGACCCCCAGGAAATGAAGGATGAAGAGGAGTTAACTAGATGAAGCATCGGGAACAGTGTTCCAGCAGAAGGAACAGCAGGTGCAAAGACTCCTGTGGAGGGAGGACATAGGGAGTATGAGGTGTGGCTTGCTAGCATTGGTGTGGTGGTGGTGATGGTGATGGGGGAGGATGAGGCAGGAGACCCTGCAGGAGCTGGACCACACAGGGCCTGGTGAGCTAGGATCAAAGGTTTGACCTCCCGTGAGGCCACCACCCTGCTGCTATTGGAGGGAGGCAGCAGCAGCAGGGAGGGCCGGCACATTTCCACCTAGAGCCATTTTTACCTCCTCAGTTTTGGCTTCAATTTTTCTGTGGGTGAGAGCTTCCAGAAGGACTGCTGGGTGGACTCCCAGAAGCTGCATAGAAAAGAAAACCAAAGTGCTATTCATTGACGCAGTTTTACTTGCTTTTTATTATTTTTTTAGAGACAAGGTATGGCTCTGTTGCCAGGTGGGAATGTGGTGGCACAAGCATAGCTCATTGTGACTTTTTTTGAGACAGGGTCTCACTCTGTCACCCAGGCTGGAGTGCAGTGGCATGATCTCTGCTCACTGCAACCTCTGCCTACCAGTCTGAAGTGATCCTCCCACCTTAGCCTCCTGAGTAGCTGGGACTTCAGGTGTGTGCCACCATTCACAACTAATTTCTTTTTTTTTTAGAGATAGGGTCTCACTACATTGCCCAGGCTGGAGTGCAGTGGGCATGATCGTGGCTCACTGCAGCCTTGAATTTCTGGCCTCAAGCGATCCTCCTGCCTTGGCTTCCCAAAGTGCTGGGATCACAGGCATGAGCCATTGTGCCCGGCCTACTCACTAACTTATAAAGAGTTCATGGAGTATCCAGGCCCAGGGTTATCTGCCCAGAATGATCACTGCGCTTTAGTACAAAACAGAACACAATAGCTCCCTCAACCAACTGGCTTTTACTCCCGCCCTCTCCTTCAAACCCCCACTCTTTAAACCTCCTAACCAGTATCAGCCAAAAGAGCATGGCACCAGACATTTGGGCCTAACTGTGGGCACCCAGCGGCCTTGCTCTCCTCTCCCACCCCTCCCCCTCCCTCTGTCCTCTCCGAAACAGGAACATCACCTTGGCTATCCACTTGATCTCGTGGGTGTCTGGGATAGTGGCACAGCCTTGGTCATCTTCTTCAAAACAAATGTTCCCCAGGTGTAAGACACTGGCAATAATTCCAAAGAGATTCTGGGAACATGGGAAGTGTTCAGAGACAGGAGATCAGGACAGAGAAAGAGAACGGTGGCTACCTAATTGATACATGTAGTGGAGACACCCAAAGGAAAAATGCCCCCGTCCCAATTCCACACCTGAGCTCACAGAACCAAGCCCTCCCCTTCCCCAGAAATCGTCCCTGTTATTCACTTTGGGTGCTAAGGGAAGAGTGAAACAGCCTTACTCAATGTCCAGCATGAAACACTTTATTTTCATATAACAACAACAAATACATAAATGAATTTTTCATAAAATAAACTACTTTTATAAAATATTTTATGACCGGGCATGTTGGCTCACGCCTGTAATCCCAGCACTTTGGGAGGCTGAGGCGGGCGGATCACAAGGTCAAGAGATCGAGACCATCTGGCCAACATGGGGAACCCTGTCTCTACTAAAAATAAAAAATTAGCTGGGTGTGGTGGCAAGTGCCTGTAGTCTCAGCTACTCGGGAGGCTGAGGCAGGAGAATTACTTGAACCTGGGAGGCAGAGGTTGCAATGAGCTGAGATAGCGCCTTTGCACTCCAACCTGGCGACAGAGCAAGACTCCGTCTCAAAAGAGGGGAAAAAAAATTATACAGTACTGTCTAAAATAAACCTCACTAATGAACCTATTTTTCAAATAACATTATCTATCTATCTATCCATCCATCTATCCTTTTTTTTTTTTTTTGAGACGGAGTCTCCCTCTGTTACCCAGTCTGGAGTGCAGTGGCACAATCTCTGCTCACTGCAAGCTCCACCTCCCAGGTTCAGGCCGTTCTCCTGCCTCAGCCTCCCAAGTAGCTGGGACTACTTGCGCCCACCACCACACTCAGCTAATTTTGTCTATTTTTAGTAGAGACAGGGTTTCATCGTGTTATCCGTGCTGGTCTTGATCTCCTGCTCTTGTGATCTGCCTGTCTCGGCCTCCCAAAGTGCTGGGATTACAGGCGTGAGCCACCACACCTGGCCCATCTATCCTTTTTTTTTAGAGACAAGGTCTTGCTCTGTCACCCAGGCTGGAATGCAATGGTGCCATCATAGCTCACTACAGTCTCAACTTCCTAGGCTCAAGCAATCCTCCCACCTCAGCCTCCTAAGTGGCTGGGACTACAGGCATGCACCACCATGCCTGGCTAATTTTTAAAATTTTTTTGTAGAGGCAGGGTCTCACTATGTTCCCCAGGCTAGTCTCAAACTCCTAGCCTCAGGTGATTTCGCCACCTCAGCATCCCAAAGCATCAAGATTACACGTGTGAGCCACTGCACCTGGCCTTCAATACAGAGGTTTTTAAATTACATCCTGGCCCTTGAAAGACTGATAGTTTAACAATCAAAATGAAAAAAAAAAAAAAAGACAAAAAGATGTAAAAACGAAGTATTTATAAATTCTACCATTTGTTCCAGTTTGTGCCAAAATAGAAGCCTCAATGAATGAAAGTCTTTTTTTTTTTTTTTTTTTTTTTTTT
>NW_016806995.1:1057176-1074701 GCF_001698545.2 Rhinopithecus bieti
TTTTTTTGAGACGGAGTCTTGCTCTGCCGCCCAGGCTGGAGTGCAGTGGCCGGATCTCAGCTCACTGCAAGCTCCGCCTCCCGGGTTCACGCCATTCTCCTGTCTCAGCCTCCCGAGTAGCTGGGACTACAGGCGCCCGCCTCGTCGCCCGGCTAGTTTTTTGTATTTTTTAGTAGAGACGGGGTTTCACCGTATTAGCCAGGATGGTCTCGATCTCCTGACCTCGTGATCCGCCCGTCTCGGCCTCCCAAAGTGCTGGGATTACAGGCTTGAGCCACCGCGCCCGGCCGAGAGTCTTATAATTCTATGGCATCTAAATTGTTGAGACTGGACTTACTTTACGGGAGAAAAAAAACCGACTCCTCCTCCTTGCACACAATATTAGGAAAACTTAGGGTTGCCAGATGAAAGAACCCACAGTTAATATTTGAATTTCAAACTTACATTTTTTTTTTTAGTATAAGTTTGTCCACATGATCATACTAAAAAATTCTTCACTGTTTATCTGAAATTCATATGTAACAAGGCATCCTGTGTTTTGCTTTTGTTTTGTTTTTGAGATGCAGTCTCACTCATGTCGCCCAGGCTGGAGTGCAGTGGCACGATCTCGGCTCACTGCAACCTCCACCTCCCGGATTCAAGCAATTTTCCTGCCTCAGACTCTAGAGTAGTTGGGATTACAGGCGCCCGCCACCACGCCCAGCTAATTTTTGTACTTTTTTAGTAGAGACAGGGTTTCACCATGTTGGACAGGGTGGTCTCAAACTCCTGACCTCAAATGATCCACCTGCCTTGGCCACCCAAAATGCTGGAATTACAGGTGTGAGCCATCGCACCCAGCCGCATTCTGTATTTTTATTTGTTGAATCTGGCCACTGTATTATGCAAACACCAAGAAATCAGGAATGTTTCCTCAGTCTCAGAGGAAACTATCAGTTCTGCTGCAAAAGCACATACCTCAAGGTCAGCTTCAGTAAAATCAATGACAGAAAAGGCATTGGAAACAGTTTTCCAGTCATTCTTGTCATTAATGGATGACTCTTTGGCACAATGACCCTGTTGACAAAAGTCTGAGTCACTTAATGTCATTTTATCAGGGCAATTAGCATGTCTATTCCTCTCTGAAGATGCAAAAGCTAGTCCTATAATGGACTGAATTGCAAATAAAAAATAGGTTTTTCTCTAATGGTCTAGCATGTAATGATCTGACAACTGTTGCTTTTTTTCCCCAAATTTATTTGGAATTTTATTTAAAAATCTCTCTTCTGGGAAAACATTCCAAGTTACATGTAAGTGGTATATCTTTTTGTACATGCTTTTAAACATAGTTTTCTTATCATTTTTGCTAAATGAATTGAAGCCGTTTGTCTCAGGAAATAGATGCTGAAATATGCAGAGATATTACAGTGCTTGAAATCAGAAACTCTTGACTCACTTAGAGATTGCCAGCAAAAATGTCACTGCAGGACTAGATGAAAGAAGGCTTTCCCACAAGGAAATAAAAGGCTGGCATTTAGAGGAACAGAGGTTTTGTGAAAATGATCACAAACAGAGATTTTCCCCATGAACTTCAGAGGCTGTGTTTTAAATAACAGACTGATTTAAAGAGAAAACGTTCTAGGAAAATGTTTTTTATTATTTTGCTTTTGTGGTACAGGGTGTTCCCAGTTTCCTAATTATCTGAAGATCTGTTTTCTTAAAAGTTTTCTTCATTGCATGGGGGAAATCAGATGTGTCATACCATGAAAATATTTCCTAGTGAAGTGGCCGATATAAAATTGGCAACCTCACAAACCTTCCCGGCACAACCAGCAACATCTGCTCCTGCCCCCAAAGGGATGGGCCTGTGCAAATCAGTCCCTCTCCAAAACCTGTTGGTTTGGAAGCAGTGCAAATATACTGCCAAGTGAAACCATAAAGTTTACCGAAGTTATGAGAGATCATGAAATTGGTTTTAAATAATAGTGGCAAATTGCTAGACCCATTTCCAAAGCCCCTGACGTATACGGATCTAGTTGAATTAATGTGGCCAGAAAAAAATCTACAAGAATAAAGGCATGATATATTCTAAAAGGGAATTATTTATCAAAGGGTTAGAGAAGCCCTTGGGAAAATGGATGAAGCCCTCAAATATTTTTATAAATTGACCCTTTCTGATCATGCTATGGGAATACAAACATGATGTGACCATACAACTTTGTTGGGAAAATTAAACCCTCCAAAAAGAAAAAAAAAATCACATTTGATGTCTTCTTTGTTTTAGTAATTAGTTCAGAGTTTGATTAGTATAAAATTAGATTATGAGATTCTTTCTTTTCATTATTTAGCTTCATTTTTCTATTTCTATTTTTAAAACACATTTAGAGACGGGGTCTTGCTACATTGCCCAGGCTGGTCTTAAACTCCTGAACTCAAGCGATCCTCCCACCTTGGCTTCCAAAAGTGCTGGGATTACAGGCCTGAACCATCATGCCACAGCTTGTCTTCATTTTTGAAAGTAAACTTTTGTCAAGCCTTCTTTTCTTCCATGATTTCTAGGAAGTATTGATCCTCATTTTGTGAGATTCATTTTATAAGACCTCATTTTCTCTCTTAAATGATGCCTTCATCTACATTCTACAAGGTGGCCTCCATTCAAAACCAGGCCAAGTGAGAAGAGAAAAATCAAAAAATGTTGGGACAAAAAAGGTGTTAATGACATCAAATACTGAGAAGTGCCATACAATCTGGATATTCTAGAATGCTAGTGCAGGCTGCAGAAAAACAAATATTGCAGGGTTATGTTCTGACAGTCAATTCTATAACACTAGACCCTAGGCTTGCTTATAGGAATGGTCTGAACTATAGCTGTAAGGTGGTGTGTTCATTTGGCAGCAAACATTTGTCAAGATGGAAGGCAGGAGCATGGAAAAAGATCTTTTCAAAAGTAGTTTACAGTGGCTCATGCTTGTAAACTCAGCACTTTGGGAGGCCGAGGTGGGTGGATCTCTCAAGCTCAGGAGTTTGAGACCAGCCTGGGCAACATGGAGAAACCCTGTCTCTACAAAACTACAAAATTAACGAGGCATGGTACTTCGAGCCTGTAGTCCCAGCTACTTGGGAGGCTGAGATGGGAGGAGTCCTTGAGCCCAGGAGGTCAAGGCTACGATGAGCCATTATTATGCTACTGCACTCCAACCTGGAGGACAGAGCGAGACCCCGTCCCAAAAACAGAAAAAAAAAAAAAGTAGTTTGGAAGCAGAATGAGATAGCATAGGTTTTAGATATAGTTGGACGGTGAGTTTCTATCACACCCAGATCAGCGTTCCGCACTTTGGCTGTACACTAAATCACCAGGAGGACGTTTAAAATAATTCTAATGCCCAGGTCCTACCCCAGACCAGTGAAATCTGAATCTCTGGAGGGTATGGCCCAGGCATTTGTGTTTTTAAAGGGTTCTTCAGGTGATTCTAGTTTCAGCCAGGGATGAGAACCACTTGCCTAGACATCGGTTACTTTACCAAGGTGATATAGCTGCCAGGCACAAGAGGAGATGGGTTAGATTGCTTGTGATATATACATGTATCAAGAAATCAGCCAATAGGACACATAGCACGATGGTAATAGAACATCTCAAACATCCTACAGCAGCCCGTATAAACACCTCTGATCCCCTCATCCGAAGAGCCACCAAAGCCAGGTGCTGGTCCTTCCCACCTGTGAGAGGTATTTATATAGCTGGGGGTCTCGCTCCAGTCCCAGGAGAGCCAGGCGCTCCTCTTCGCCACCTGCCAGCAGCTGGTAGAAGATATGGAAATTCCGCTCACCTTGGTTTTGGTAGACAACTCGGGACTTCTCTATCAAGTAACTGATGATATGCCCACCTACAGGGATGCCCTTCAAAACAAAACAAAAAATGCAGCAGTGACAACACAAATCTCTTCCTGGCATCTCCTGATGGCTTGAAGTTCTAAGTTGGAATGAAGTCTGATCTATCAATCTTCTTCTTCTTTTTTTGGACCTATCAATCTTCTATCATTAGTATTTCCTGGGTTCTGTTTACAAAGATTTTTGCTTACCCCAAGAAACTATCATGAAGATAGTTTCTATGTCTTTTTCTAGAAGCTTGATTGTTTAGGATAATGATGCATCACTATTGAATTTTGTATATGGAGAGGGGGAGTGGTCAAAGGTGTTTTTATTCATGTTGATATCCAGTTGATCTGTGCCATTTATTGGAAAGATGATCTTGTCTCTACTGAATCATAGTGATGCTTCTGTTGTAAGTCAGCTGACTGTACATGTGGACTCGATCTTGTCTGGACTTTATTCTGATCCATTGTCCTCTTTATCTATCCTTGTGTCAATATCACACTGTCTTAATATTTTCAATAATATATCCAATAAAGGATTTTATTCCAGAATATATAGAGATTCTTGCAAATCAATAGGAAAGAACCAACAACCCAATTAAAAATGGGCAAAAGACTTCAATGAAAAAGAAAGCCTTTAAGTGCCCAAGAAGCAAAATTTCATTAATTACCAAGGAGATACAAACTTAAATCACAGTGAAAAACCACTATATCCCACCAGAATTTCTCAAAAGGGTGAACAATATAAATGTTGGCAAGGGTATGGAGCAACCGGAACCATCATTAATTATCCTAACACTGCTTTGCTGGTAAGAACCCCACAATTCTACTTCTTTAATCCAATATAAATCTACTAAAGGGCATGTGCACGGATGTTCAAACTGCTATATGTCACAGACCCAAACTGCAAATAGCCCAAATGTCCAACAAAAGGAGAACAGATAAGTTGTGACATAGTCATATAATCAAAAAGTGAACAACTGCTACATGCAAGGACATGGATGAATCTGACAGATACGTTAACTGAAAGAAGTCAGGCACAAAATAGAACATACTGTGTAATTTCATTCATATGCACTTCACCAGTGAAATGAACCCATGATCACAGAGGTCAGAACAGTGGGCAGTGGGAAGGGGGAGTGTGTTGGGGAAGGGCAGGAAAAGCTTTCAGATGTTAGAATTTTTTTTTTTTAATTTTTATTTTAAGAGATAGGGTCTTGCTCTGTTGCCCAGGCTGGAGTACTGTGGCCTGATCGTGGCTCATTATAACCTCAAATGCCTGGACTCAAGCAATTCTCCCGCCTCAGCCTCCCAAGTAACTGGGACTATAAGCATGCACCACTGTGCCTTGCTATTTTATTTTGTTTTTTTGTAAAGACGGGGTCTCAATATGTTCCCCAGGCTGGTCTTGAACTCCTGGGCTCAAGCAATCCTCCCACCTTGACCTCCCAAAATGCTGTTATTACAGGTGTGAGTCACTACTGCCTGGCCTCCAGATGCTATCTTTTTTTTTTTTTTTTGAGATAGAGTCTCACTCTCTTGCTCAGGCTGGAGTGCAGTGGTGTAATCTGGGCTCACTGCAACCTCTGCCTCTCAAGTTTAAGCAATTCTCATGCCTCAGTCTCCCGAGTAACTGGGACTACAGGCGTGCACCACCACACCTGGCTAATTTTTGTATTTTTATTAGAAACAGGGTTTCACCATGTTGGCCAGGCTGGTCTCAAACTCCTGACCTCAGGTGATCCGCCCACCTTGGCCTCCCAAAGTGCTGGGATTACAGGCACGAGCCACCAAGCCTGGCCCAGATGCTAGACATTTTTATGTCTTGGTCTGGGTGGTGGTTACAGAGGTGGATACATATGTAAAAATTCACTGGGCTGTCCCCATGTTTTACAGCCTTTTCAATATATGTGTTGAACTTCCAAAAAGGTTTTCAAATACACATAGCTATTAAATTTCTTTCCAAATCCACTCCACCAGAGGCCCACTTCCCAGCCTCTGGGACATCCTTGAGCCAGTTTGTCTTCATCATTGAGCTCCATGCTCATACAGCTGCTGTTCTCCCATGTGTCATTTTACCACTTGGAATGATGAGCCCTTGAGAATTCTGCCTTCCTTTCCTGCTTGCCTTAGCTCCACTTAAATTCTGTGTCTAACACAGCCATGCTCATTCACTTATGCATTGTCCATGGCTGCTTTCATGCTACAAGAGTGGACTTGGGTCATTTCGACTGTATGGCTGAATGGCTCACAAAGCCTAAAATGTTTACTATCTGGCTGTATCTGAAAAAGAGTGCCGGCCCCTGCCAGGTAAGCAGGCATGCCTAAACAAGATATTGTTTACTTGTGTCTGTTTTTTTTTTTTTTTTTTTTTGAGATGAAGTTTCACTCTTGTTGCCCGGGCTGGAGTGCAGTGTGCCATCTCGGCTGTCTGAAACCTCCACCTCCCAGGTTCAAGCAATTCTCCTGCCTCAGCCTTCCGAGTAGCTGGGATTACAGGTGCACACCACCACACCCGGCTAATTTTTTTGCATTTTTTTTTAAGAGATGAAGTTTCACCATGTTGGCCAGGCTGGTCCTGAACTCCTGACCTCAGGTAATCCACCTGCCTTGGCCTCCCAAATTGCTGGGATTACAGGCATGAGCCACTGTGTTCGGTCCTTGTGATTTGTTTTTAAGCTTAATGAAAAAAATGATATCACGCTGGCATACAGTAAGTTCCCAAGACCCATCCATGTGAGGTGTACCTGTGTGGTTCATTTTCTCTCTGCAGTGTAATGCCTGATGTTGTGAACACACCACAATGTAGTCATTCTCCTGTTGATGGACATTTCAGTTCTCTCCAGATGCGTTGGTGCTGTTCAGTCTACTTACTTGCTCATCATGATGAGCAGTTCTGTTATGGACATGCTTACGCATCTGATATCTTTGAGATATCTCTGAGAGCGGGATGGTTGCACCTTAGATTATGTTTTTCCAGCTTCCTAAGATAACATCATAACTCTGGTACACCCCATTATTTTCCAATAATTTCCCAATATTTTACACCCCACCAGCAATGTGTAAGAATTCCTTATGATCCATATCTTCATCAACACCTCATATATATTAGACTTTTTAGTTTTTGCCCATCCAGATGGTATAAAATGTTATCTCATTGTGGTCTTTACTTGCACTTCCTAAAACTAGCACTAACCCTGGATACATTTTTAAACTGCTTGAGCCAATAAATGTCATTCTCCCCTTAAGGGGCCTTGGCTTGGGTTCCGTCACTGGCAAAATAAGGGGTCCCCATGAACCAGTAATAGGAGCTTCAGTGTACCTGAAAATCAAATTGTATATCCATGTATTTCCCAAATCTGCTGGAGTTGTCATTCCGGAGCGTTCTGGCATTTCCAAAAGCCTTGGAATACAAAGTGTCATTCACTGTCATTTAAGCTCACCATGCGTGTCAAATTCCTGATCCCAAATAATATGCTTAGTACGAAAACGGAGGAGAGAGGGCAGAAGGAGCCAGGGAGGAAAGGCATGCATTATCTTCTAAGAAGGGATCACTAACTACAGAGAATTTAATGCCAAACACTAGATTTGGACCTGGGGAGAAGAGGGGAACAATATCTTCTTCCTATAATCCAATCTAGGAATATATTGGAAATGGTCTCAGGAGGGGTACACAGAACCCTAGCCCGATGCTGCTCTAGAAGTTATGGTTGACAGTCCCCATCACCAGACCCCTTTTTGTATCACATTGTTCTGCTCAAAGGGTCCACTGGGAAAATTCCTTCTACTATAAACATCGTCATTTATAGAAAGGGCCACAAAAACAAAGGAGAAAATGACTTGTTCAGGATCAGCCACCAAGTCGGTGAATTGCAACAATGTAAGTAATCATATAACCAAAATAATTTTAACTCAACAATAAGAAAACTATTAATAAATAATACAGTATTTTTGGTGCTTCCTAATTCTGCTGTGTGCTTTTTGTGCACCTGTTTCACTCAATCCTCAAAACTTCTTAGGCTGGGTGCGGTAGCTCACGCCTGTAATTCTAGCACTTTGGGAGGCTGATGCAGGCAGGTCACCTGAGGTCAGGAGTTCGAGACCAGCCTGGCCAACATGGCGAAACCCCGTCTCTACTAAAAAGGCAAAAATTAGCTGGGAATGATGGCACATGCCTGTAGTACCAGCTACTTGGGAAGCAGAAGCAGGAGAATCGCTTAAACCCAGGAGGCGGAGGTTTCTGTGAGCCGAGATTGTGCCACTGTACTCCAGCCTGGGTGACAGAGAGAGACTCTGTCTCAAAAAAAACCAAAAAAACAAAAAAAAAAACCCAAAAACCGAATGTCTTAAAAGGTAGGTACTATAAGCAGACCCATTCAACAAATGGGGAAATGGCTTACTTCCAGGTCACACCCTTAACTGTGACACTATCTGTGTGACCCTTTTCTTAACAGTGACCTGCCCATTTTAACTGACCTGCCCATACAGGATTTGTCTCACTTAGTGACCTCCCTGGGACTCCCTTCGATTGGTCCCCAAAGACCGCTTACCTCCAGCACTGGGTTGGAGAGCAGCAGTCTGTCACGGGCTATTTGTAGTGACTGGGTCATTGGGCAGGTCACTGCAAAATACTGGAGAATTTTCTTGGAGGCCTCTGTTTTCCCTGCCCCACTCTCTCCAGAAATGAGGATGAAATGGTTATTTAGTTCAGAGCACATCATTCGGTAAGCGTTGTCGGCTATAGCGTAGCTGGAGGAGTGAGACAGAAACAAATTGGTTTTCATGGTACTTCCCTTGACTCTGACACCCACCAAAGAAGCAAAATAGGTGCTCCAGCTCCAGGAAGCCACATCCAGACTGTGGTACAAGGACAATGAGCTCAAACACATGTCAAGCCCTTTCCATAGGCGGGGCACAGTGGTTCATGCTTGTAATCCCAGCAGTCCGGGAAGCTGAGGCAGGTGGATCACTTGAGGTCAGGAGTTCGAGACCAGCCTGGCCAACATGATGAAACCTCATCTGTACTAAAAAAAGATACAAAAATTAGCCAGGTATGGTGGTGCACGCTTGTAATCCCAGCTACTCGGGAGGCTGAGGCAGGAGAATTACTTGAACCCGGGAGGCAGAGGTTGCAGTGAGCCGAGATCGCACCATTGTACTCCAGCCTGGGCAACAGAGCACGACTCTGTCTCAAAAACAAAAACAAAAAACCAAACCCAAACCCGAAAAACAACAAAACAAAAAACTCTCTATTACGACCCACGGACTGACCAAATATAAAGTGTACTAGATACCAAAACTCAAATCGTAGAAGAGTCAAAAGAATTTAAGCAGTAATGAATGTTTTTTTGAGATGGAGTCTTGCTCTGTCGCCCAGGCCAGAGTGTAATGGCGCGATCTGGGCTCACTGCAACCTCTGCCTCCCAAGTTCAAGCGATTCTCATGCCTCAGCCTCTTGAGTAGCTGGGATTATAGGTGCACACCACCACACCTGGCTAATTTTTGTATTTTTAGTAGAGACGGGGTTTCACCATGTTGGTCAGGCTGGTCTGGAACTCCTGACCTCATGATCCACCTGCCTCAGCCTCCCAAAGTGCTGGGATTACAGGCGTAAGCCACTGCACCGGGCCTGAAAATATTTTTTGAAGTTCACCAAATTTACGTTTTTAATCCATCAACATGTTTTATAAGAATAAGCCAGCTACTAACTTACATCTCCAAGAGATGTTCTTTTAACTATAGGTGAAAATAACAATCTTGTCTAAATATTAAATAATTCAATTCAATAAACAGAATAAGATCTCATGTATTTTTTCCCTCAAAACCTAGAATACTAAGAATGGAGTGGCAGGAAACCAAAGAGATTAACAAACTTCAGTGATATCTTTAGGACAAGAGGTAAAACTATGAGAAGCACTTTATCTTCAAGATCAGACACCAAAGCATGAAGGTGTCCCAGGAATAGAACCTGAATATGAGGCAGAATTGCAAAGCCATTTTGGCTTTTAATCCATTGTGGTGGCTGGGCATGGTGGCTCACACCTGTAATCCCAGCACTTTGGGAGGCTGAAGCGGGCAGATTGCTTGAGCCCAGGAGTTTGAGACCAGCCTGGGCAACACACTGAGACCTTGTCTCTACAAAAAATACAAAAATTAGCCAGGGTGGTAGTGTGTGCCTGTACTCCTGGCTACTTAGGAGGCTGAGGTTGGAGGATCACCTGAGTTGTGGGAGGTGGAGGCTGCAGTGATCCATTATTGTGTCACCGCTCTCCAGTCCGGGTGACAAAGCGAGACCCTGTCTCAACATATATATGGCAGGGATGCAGAAAGGCTTATGAGTGCCTTAGAAAGTGGAATAGTTCATGCCTGTAATCCCAGCACTTTGCGAGGCTGAGCTGGGTGGATCATGAGCTCAGGAGATCGAGACCATCCTGGCCAACACAGCGAAACCCCATCTCTACTAAAAATACAAAAAAAAAAAAAAAAAACAAACATTAGCCGGGCGCAGTGGCGGGCGCCTGTAGTCCCAGCTACTCAGGAGGCTGAGGTAGGAGAATGGCATGAACCCAGGAGGTGGAGCTTGCAGTGAGCCAAAATAGCACTACTGCACTCCTGCCTGGGCAACAGAGCAAGACTCCATCTCAAAAAGAAAAAAAAAAAAAGAAAAGAAAGTGGAATAGCTGAGTCACCAAGACAACAGAGGCAGAATCTAAATATTAGCCTAGAAGTCAAGAGGGAGAAAAACTAGAAAATTCAGCAAAGCCTGGGCAAGAAAAAAATTGCTCATCTTTCCTTTCTTTTGATAGTTGTTGTTTTGAATGTTAAATAACTATTAGAAAATTTGGCCAATTAGGCATAGTGACAAACAAACAGCAATATTTAGCAGATAATATGGGTTATACATTATTTTCAAATACAAAGGAAATTATTTAAAATAGTAAGGTTTTAAGACTTAAAAATGTTCTCAACTTTGTGAAAACTGATATCAAAGTGGTTATATTTTCTAGCCTCTGTGAAATGGCTCTAGAAACTCTGAATTAATGTGTAACTAACCAGTAAACTCTAACTACACGTAAATTTTTATTTCGGTCCCTTTTAATTAACTTCCGAATCAAATGAGAAATCTAAACAGATTGTTTTTACAGAGTCAGTTACATGTTAAGAAGGAAAATGGTGTTTGGAGACAAGAGATCTGAGTTCAGGTGAATAATTCTACCCTGTCAGCTTATAGTGTTACATAAAAACAAATTCTGGCCATACTGCAGGCGAGTATGTATTTTCAAAAATTTGCATAAAACAGAAAATGTTATGTACTAAAAATATAATCACCCTCTACAAATTATTATTACCATAGGTTATACATAGGGGAGAGAAATGAAGAAATTTGCACCTCTTAAGCTTCCATAGCCCTGGTTAAATTTCTACCAAGGAGCAGTCTTATTAGGCACCAGTGGACGGCACTATAGCAACCCTCTTCCCAGAGAAGACGTCTCTCCAGCCACACTCTTAAATTTCTCAGCAGTTACACAAAGGTTCCACCTTTTTTCATATTTAAGCTGAGACTCCATAAAGACCTTCTAAAGTTTTCTACTGCTTTGGAAGACTTACTTTACAAGAAGGCAAGGGCTTAAATGAGGTACAGAACCTAATAAACATGCATCAAAGATTTAGATGGATGGATGGATATATTGATGGATAGGTAGGTAGGTGGATGGATAGGTGAATGAATGGATGGATAGGTGGATGGATGGATATGTGGATGGATAGGAGGATGAACGGATGGGTGGGTGGATGGATGGATGGATGGATGGACGGACGGACAGATGCATGGTGAGAAGGAAGGAGACAGAGAAGGAAGGAGAGAGAGGAAGGGGAAAAATAAAAATCCTTCTAGTGATGATCCTGTGGATGCTACTCACACATGTGGTGGCAGTTCAAAGAAATTGACCCCTTGATAAAGTTCCATCTGGCTCACAGTGTAGATTCCGAGCTCCTGGTATGGATTCACGGACACAAGGAGGGTGCCAATATATGTCTAGAGAAATGGACCAAAGCAAAAGTGAGGAATTCTGGGGTGCAAAAGACTGTCACACATGATGATCCCCGTGTATTCATTCTGCATGGAGGATTTAAAATGATACATCAGGCGGGATCTCTGCTGGGAGCTTACATGGTGGGGGCGGGGGTATGAGGGAGACAGCAGACAAACAGCTGAGGAATGAAGACAGCTGCAGGAAGAGATCAGTATTAAGAAAGGTGTACATGGCTGGGTGTGGTGGCTCATGCCTGTGATCCCAGCACTTTGGGAGACCGAGGGGGGCAGATCACAGGTGAGGAGATCGAGACCATCCTGGCTAACATGGTAAAACCCCATCTCTACTAAAAATACAAAAAATTAGCCGGGCATGATGGTGCACGCCTGTAGTCCCAGCTACTCGGGAGGCAGAGGCAGGAGAATCTCTTGAACCCAGGAGGTGGAGGTTGCAGTGAGTCGAGATCGTGTCACTGCGCTCCAGCCCGGGTGACAGAGCAAGACTCCATCTCAAAAAAAATAATGATAATAAAAATAAAAAAAGAGAAAGGTATACACAGCGTAATGAGGGTATAAACAATGAAGGCAGGCCATATTAGCAGGCATGGGGAAGTCTTCTTCTTCTTTTTTTTTTTTTTTTTTTTTTTGAGACAGAGTCTTACTTCACTGCCCAGGCTGGAGTGCAGTGGCTCAATCTCAGCTCACTGCAACCTCTGCCTCCTGGGTTCAAGTGATTCTCCTCAGCCTCCCATAGCTGGGATTACAGGCATGTGCCACCACACCCAGCTAATTTTGTATTTTTAGTAGAGATGGGGTTTTACCATGTTGGCTAGGCTGGTCTTGAACTCCTGACCTCAGGTGATCTGCCTGCCTTGGCCTCCCAAAGTGCTGGGATTACAGGCGTGAGCCACCGCACCTTGCCGGGAAGACTTCTTTAAGGAGGTGATATCTGAGCAGAGCTTGAAGGATGAGGAGCCAACCATGAACAAAGTAGGCAGGAAGGGCATTTCAGGCTGAAGGAATACATGTGGCAGGCTAGCGGCATGAGAGGCCATTGTGGTTGAAGTCCGAGTAAGGGCAGAATGGAGACTAGCAAGGGAGGATGTTGAAGATGGAGCAGGTTCAGATCATCCAGGCTCTGTGGGCTCCCATGAGGAACTGGGGTTTTATTCCAAATACTGTGGATGGCAGAGATACCACCCTTCCCTACTGAAATGAAATACCTGCCCTACAAAGATTTCATGACAAAAACGCCAAAAGCAACTGCAACAAAAGCAAAGATTGACAAATGGGATCTAATTAAACTAAAGGGCTTCTGCACAGCAAAAGAAACTATCACCAGAGTGAAGAGCCAACCTACAGAATGGGAGAAAAGTTCTGCAACCTATTCATCTGACAAAGGTCTAATATCTGGTCTACAAGGAATTTAAACAAATTTACAAGAAAAAACAAACCCATTAAAAAGTGGGCAAAGGAAATAAACAGACACTTCTCAAAAAGGAGACATACGTGCAGCCAACAATCATATGAAAAAAGCTCAACACCACTGATCATTAGAGAAATGCAAATCCAACCACAATGAGATATCAGCTCATGCCAGTCAGAATGGTGATTATTAAAAAGTGAAAAAACAACAGATGTTGGCAAGGCAGTGGAGAAAAAGGAAGGCTTTTACACTGTTGGTGGAAGTGTAAATTAGTTCAACCACTGTGGAAAACAGTGTGGCAATTCCTCAAAGATCTAGAGACAGAAATACCATTTGACCCAGCAATCCCAATACTGGGTATATACCCAAAGAAATATAAATCATTCTATTATAAAGATACATGTACATGTGTGTTCACTGCAGTACTACTCACAACAGCAAAGACATGGAATCAACCCAAATGCCCATCAATGATAGACTGAATAAAGAAAATAGAGTGCATATACATTATGGAATACTATGCAGCCATGAAAGGGAACGAGATCATGTCCTTTGCTGCTACATGGAAGAAGCTAGAAGCCGTTATCCTCAGCAAACTAATGCAGGAACAGAAAACCAAACACTGCATGTTCTTGCTAATAAGTGGGAATGAAATGATGAGAACACATGGACACATTTGTGGGAAGGGGGAACAACACACATTGGGGCTTGTTGCAGAAGACAGAGAGAGCACCAGAAAGAATAGCTAATGCATGCTGGTCTTAATACCTAGGTGATGGATTGATCAGCAAACCACCACAGCACATGTTTACCTATGTAACAAACCTGCACATCCTGCACATGTACCCCTGAAGTTAAAAGTTGAAGATACAAAAAAAGAGAAATACCTCCCTAAACCATTACGTGAATGGATCACTTTAAGAGGGGAGCACGTAACCTGACGCATGGTTCTTAAAGGTCTCTCTGGCATTCAGTGAAAGTAGGATGGGTGGGCCGAGCGCGGTGGCTCACGCCTGTAATCCCACGACTCTGGGAGGCTGAGGCAGGTGGGTCACCCAAGGTCAGGAGTTTGAGACCAGCCTGGCCAACATGGTGAAACCCCATCTCTACTAGAAGTACAAAAAAATTAGCCGGGGGTGGTGGCAGGCGCCTGTAGTCTCAGCTAATGGGGAGGCTGAGGTAGGAGAATTGCTTGAAGCCAGGTGGCGGAGGTTGCAGTGAGCCAAGATCGGGCTACTGCACTCCAGCCTGGGCAACAGAGTGAGACTCCATATGAAAAAGGGGGGGAAAAAAACAGAAAAAAACAAACAAACAAGAGAATAGGATGGGTATACCTACAAACCTTCTAAAATTGGGAAAAACACTCCTGCTACTGGCACTTACATTCCCAAATTTCAACATTAGACTCTACTCATATTCAGGTTTTTCAGGTACTTACTTATATGTATAATATAACCACTAACATAAGGCTTTTGAAATACAATTATGAATAAACAAAGAGCTCCACGCTCTTATATAGAAAAAAATTAATGTGCTCCTTGGAAAATACATCTGATATTCTCAGATTCTCAGTGTATAGCTGTTTCAAATACAGGACACACTAAATCTATATTAAGATTATGCTAAAATAGCTGGGTGTGGTGGTGTGTGCCTGTAATCCCAGCTACATGGGAGGCTGAGGCAGGAGGAGTGCTTGAACTCAGGAGTTCAAGATTAGCCTGGGCAACTTAGCAAGACCCATCTCAAAAAAAAAAAAAAAAAGATTACACACAAAATCATTCTAACTAATGTCTCCAATCTCCAGGACAAAAATCAAACATAAAATTGAAGCAGAGAATTTTCACTAAAATTCCATATTACTTCAATCAGTAGAAATTCAGGGTGGAAGACACAGTTTCTGAAATCCTTTATCAGTTCAAATCAGAAACATTTAGCTTAATCACGATGATCCTATCATGCCATTTGTACTTCTCTGTACCATGTCATTTTTCCTTTTCCTGTATATAAAATTAGTTTTTTTTTCTATTTCTACAATTAAGGGTGATAATTCTGAAAGTTAGGCTGTAGGATATGTACTCTAAGAAACACCTTGTTTATTTCTTCTGGTAACCTTGGTTTCAATATATAGATTAAGCCACGGTACCATTACAAACAAAATAGCTACAAGACAAATATTTTTAAACCGCTTCTGTCTAATTTACTCTTGGCAAAAGCTAATAAAATCTCAAAAAATTAAATAATTTTAATAACACCCATGACACACACAGGGACACTATGAATTTTACCCTAGAGGAATTTACCTGAAAATTGACCACCAAATCAGAGCGTGGTGATAAATGTGAATTTAACAAAAACTGGCTTTTGAATAAAAACTAGATGTGACAAGATCAACCTGAGAAGAGTTTGGTAAGTGCTGCATTCTTGACCCTTGACCATTCATGGGGTATGCTGGACAGCTTTTATTTTTGCCTGCTTGGTAGCTCTGCCCCTTTCTCCCAACAAAGTCCTTCAGAGAACCCTCTTCCCCAGCTCTCTGTCTATACCTTCTGGGGCTCTGACTCCACCCCTCACCTCCAGGGGCGGGCCTGCTAAGAGCCTGGCCAGTCAGAATAGTCTTCATTTCTAGCCATGGGATTGGTTCAGAGACAGGCACATGACCGAAAGTGGACCAATCAGAGCTGATCAACATCAGCTTGGGCCATTTACTAGAGCTTATCCCCAGAGGACTGGCTCGCTTCTCAGCGGCAACCCTAAGGCGATAAAATGACAGCCCGGATCTGAGGGCAACCATCTTGCTGCCATGCACCTGAGAAGGAAATGGATGCCCAAGAAAGCAGAGCAGAGATGGAGAAAGAGTCGCCAGACATCGTCTGAAACCCTAGATCTAGTCCTGGGACCTACAGTTTACAGACATGGACAGATTCCCTTTAGTGACTTAGGGTGGTGTAAGTTGGGTATCTGTGACGGGCAGCCATAAACGTCTTAGCACAAAGGATCAAAGTGCATCTGAGAGTGGCGCCTCAGTATCTCCCTTTTATGTCTAACCTAATAGAGTGATATTATTCACACTCATCAAAGTTGTGAAGGCAAGAAGGAAACAACCACCCTAGAAAAACAGCTGAGAAATGGATCACGTTACGTATATGAGGTTCTCGTTGAAACGCTTGCGGAGGTTGTCGACAAAGGCAGATTCGCTGGTATATGCGTCCAATAGCACAAAATCCTGAACCCCGACCTTGTCCCGGGCAGTCAGCGCCCCTTCCATGTGCAGACGGATGTGTTTCCTCCTCACGTCTTCTTTCTACGGGAAACAGAACATTCTTCAGCAGCTCGTCTATTTGGTAATATCTATTACACGTCTAATGCATGGAAATAACAAGATGCTAAACCCTGGGATAGTAGAGAGCCAGCATTAACTTATGCTGTCTTCACTTAGAGTTTACAATATGGTTGGGGATACGAGATCATAATAATAAAAAATAGGAATAGCAGCAGCTGACAGGAACCAAGTATTTACCGTTAGGTACTATTCTAAACGCTTGACTTATGCTATTTCTTCTGATCTTCTTTCTGACCCTATGAAATACTATTATTATGCCCCCCCCATACAGATGAGGAAACTGAGGCATAGGAATGTCATAAGCCATGCCCAAAATCTGCCCAAAGACGGAGCCAGAAAATGAACCTAGACAACATACCCAGACTTGCTTTCCTGGTAACCATGTATTCAATACATGTTTTTTTTTTTTTTTTTTTTTGAGACGAAGTCTCTGTTTTGTTTTTCTAAGACCACCAGAGCGGGTACAAAAGAACCAGCGACTGGGCAAGGGTAGGAGCAAAACTGCAAGTTTATTTTGGTCACCTAGCTTCAAGGGAAGAAGGTGGGTAGGGAGAGGTCTGTTGGCCCCCCCCCCGACAAAAGGGGCCCCCAGAGTCACCCGTACAGCTCTCGGACGGAGTTCCAACAGTTCCGACCGCAGTGAGGAATCAACCGCAGTGGGGAAGCTGGGAAGTCCGCGCGTGGCGATCCTCCGGAGCGGCTTTTCTAGGAGTGGGAGGGCGATAGGCGGGGCACGGGCGTGTCCGGGGGCGTTCCGCAGGTGCGACCAGGTAAATCTTGGTCTCTTCAGATTGACATCACCTGGCGCATGCCTAGTTGGTCTGCACCTTCCCGGGTCGCCGGCTGGATTTTCGCGCGCGCGGGAAAAGTTGGGGG
>NW_016806995.1:1076079-1082319 GCF_001698545.2 Rhinopithecus bieti
GAGCGGCTTTTCTAGGAGTGGGAGGGCGATAGGCGGGGCACGGGCGTGTCCGGGGGCGTTCCGCAGGTGCGACCAGGTAAATCTTGGTCTCTTCAGATTGACATCACCTGGCGCATGCCTAGTTGGTCTGCACCTTCCCGGGTCGCCGGCTGGATTTTCGCGCGCGCGGGAAAAGTTGGGGGATGAAGAACCCGGAAGTGCGCCATCTTGCCTCCGTTCATCCAAACAGTCTCGCTCTGCCTCTCAGGCTGGAGTGCAGTGGCGAGATCTCCGCTCACTGCAAGCTCCGTCGCCTCCCAGGTTCACGCCATTCTCCTGCCTCAGCCTCCCGAGAAGCTAGGACTACAGGTGCCCGCCACCACGCCCGGCTAATTTTTTTGTATTTTCAATAGAGACGGGGTTTCACCGTGTTCGCCAGGATGGTCTCCATCTCCTGACCTTGTGATCCGCCCGCCTCGGCCTCCCAAAGTGCTGGGATTACAGGCGTGAGCCACCGCGCCCGGCCAATACATGCTTTCTAAAATTAATGTTTCCTTTATGTTGATCAGTCAAGCTTGAATGTTTTCTTTTTTTAAAAAATTAATTTTTCTTTATTTCAATAAATGTTAATTGTGTAAACTCACTTTGTAATTCCCACATGAGTGATGAGGAGTTTGGGCCAGAAAGGGAAATTCTTGCTACAGAGGACTATTTAAGGAAGGATAAACTTGGAGTGTTCCTCTCCAAGGATGGGCTTCAGACGTCACTGGAGAAGGTGTGGCTACAGCCCATTGGATGGCAAAGAATCTCACCAGGATACCAGGGCCGGAGCTGGTTTGGTCACTGGTCAGGCACCAGGAATGACCTTCCTGAGCACAGGCGCTGCTGGATGGGAGACCATGGAGGGTACCAAGGGAATGAGATTTCCAGGGCTCAGGCAAGCTGCGGCCAGAGGGCAGGTGTGCGTTGGGAGAGGGAACAGGAGTAGTTATGAAGCCTGGAGTGTGTGATGTCTTGTCAGGAGGGCTGTGACAAAGTGGTCACCAGGCCCTTGGCCAGAGCTGTGAGGTCACGGACGGACTATGTGCTTTGGGCACACAGTGAGTGTGTGTGCCCCCCACATACCACCGTGCAGCAGAATGTACAGTCTGAAAACAAGAGAAAGCAAAACATAGCAAATGACATCAGGAAGAGAAGCCGCCTGCCTTTGCAATGTCCCTCCAGTGCCCTCTAGTGACAAAAATGACATTGTGTTCACTTTAAGGAGAAATGCCTGAAGCGTGCAGTTTGTTATTGCTCAGCAGGTAATGAAGAGTGAATTTGGATCTGAGAGGCAATAAATTGACAACTAGTGCATATGGATATGCAAAGGTCCTAGCATAGCCAAAGTATCTTGCAAAAGAAAACAAAGCTAGAATAAGACTGTGTTTAATAAGACTGTGTTTAATAAGACTGTGTTTAATAAGACTGTGTGGCAATTGATTTTCGGTAGAGGTCCCAAAACAATTCAGCACAGAAATGGAAAACATTTCCATCCAATGGTGCAGGAACCACTAGATATTTACAGAAAGAAAAAAATTGCAGTTGCGTGTGGTGGCTCACAGCTGTGATCCCAGCACACTGGGATGCTGAGGCGGGAGGATTGCCTAAAGCCAGGAGTTGGAGAACAGCCTGTGCAACACAGGGAGACTCCCATCTCTACTTAAAAATACATAAATATAAAATAAAAGAAAGTAAAATGCATCTCAGTCCCTTTATTATATTACACTACACACACACACACACACACACACACACACACACACACACACACACAAACTTGAGATGCATCTGAGACCTAAATGCAAATTTAAAATCTATGTAAAGCTACTGGAAGTAAACAAGGGGACCATCTTTGTAACCAAGGGAAGACAAAGTTTTCTTAGATGAGAGCCAGGAAGAAATAATAATAAAAGACACAAAATAAGAAATCAGACTTCATCAAATATAAAGTTTCTCATTAGAAGACACGGTTAAGAAAATAGGCAAGTCACAGACCAGCAGAAAATATTCACAAAATATATAGCCGCAAAGAATGTATATCTAGAATAAAAGACATCTACAGTCTAATAATAAAAAGACAAACCCAGTGAAAATTTGGCGAAAGACTTGAATGGACACTTCACAAAGGAAGAAAGACAAATTGGCAATACACACATAGAAAAATGGTCAACATTTTGTTAGTCATCAGGGAAACACAAATTAAAACCACAATGAGATACCACCAGAATAGTCAAAATTAAAAACACTGACACCACCAAATACTGGTGAGGATGCAGAGCAGACAATTCTCTCACACTGCTGGGAGGAATGCAAAGAAAATCACTTTGGGAAAAAGATCTGGCAGTTTCTTAATGAAGTTAACCATGCCTCTGTTCTTTGATCCAGTAATTCCACTCCTAAGTATTTACACAAGAGAAATGTAAACACAGGTCTACAAAAAGACTTGAACATGAAGTTCAACTCATGCTCAACTGTATTCAGAATGGTCCCTAACTGGAAACAATCCAAATCCCCATCAACAGGAGAATGGCTGTAGCCCATCTGTACAATAGAAGGAGGACAGCAATAAAAGAGAAATAACGGGTACACGCAAGAGCATGGATGACTCTCATAGACATTATGCTGAGTGAAAGAGCCCAGACACAAAAGAGTCGTACTGTAGGATTCCATTGAAATGGCACTCTGGGACAAGCAAAACTAATTCACGGTGAAAAATCAGAACAATTACTGTCTAGTTGGGGAGTTGTCAGGCAAAGGATATTTTTGGAGTGATGGAAACGTTCCATATCATGATAGGGCTGTGGGTTACATGAGTGTATCTGTTGGTCAAGATAAATTGTTAAAATTGTGTGCATTTTACTGTATGTAAAATTTATTTTTGAAAAAGAACTGTAAAAAATAAGTGAGGAAGAGGAGGATATTGGCTGGAGGTATGAACGTAAACGGAATGGCAGAATGTTAATTGTTAAAGCTAGGTGGTGGATAGAGGGGGATTTATGATACTATTCTGTTTACTTTGTATTAATTTGAAGTTTTCCATGAAGAAAAGTTTTAAAAAACAGAATGGCCACCAGATGTCTCCCTACACTAGCCAAATGGAGCTAGAAGAGCCCTAATCACTAGCAACCTAACATTCAAAACAATGCATTTAGATCAAACAATATTTTAGTGATTTCAGGTTGGGCGTGGTGGCTCATGTTTGTAATCCCAGCACTTTGGGAAGCCAAGGTGGGTGGATCGCTTGAGCCCAGGAGTTCGAAACCAGCCTGAGCAACATGGTGAAACTCTGTCTCTACTAAAAATACAAAAACTAGCTGGGTGTGGTGGAGCGTGACAGTAGTCCCAGCTGCTTGTGAGGCTGAGGTGGGAGGATCGAGGATCGCATGGACCTCAGGAGACTGAGGCTGCAATGAGCCATGATTGCACCACTACACTCCAGCCTAGCCAACAAAGTGAGACATTGTCTCAAAAAAAAAAAAAAAAGTAAAAGAAATATTTTAGTAATCCCAAATATTCCCATGCTGTACCACATATAGCATAGCATAATGATTAAGACTTTGGAACATGAACCTTTCCAAGTTCAAATCCCATTTCTGTTGCTTCCTGGCAGTACAATCTTGGGAGAGTCCCAAGTCTCTATTTCATCTCTATAAAACGGAATTATAATTGTACTTACCTCATAGGGTTGTCAGTTTCACCAGAACCATGTAAAGCACATGGAACCATGCCAGGCACAATTTAAATTCAGTAAGTGCTTGCTTTTGTCATCATTAGTATCAATAATCCCGATTATTAGAAAGAGAAACACAGTAAAGCAAGTCTGCTGCTTAGGAGTCAATGAGCTCCTATTAAATTGGAGGTGGGTTGGTGTCTGAAATAATGTCTGGAGCTGCACCCACAAATATTACTGTAGTCAGGTTGCTGCAGGCGGAGGATGCGGAGGTTAACTTCCTTCTTAGCCTGGTCCTAAGGATGGGAGGGTGGTGTACTCCTGCAGTCAGCCTAGAAACTGATGTGACTTGAAGCCCAAAGAAATTTGACAAAACCTTGTAGATTAAGGAACGTGACAACGATTTTTAACTTGCAAGGGTCAAAACACACTCCATTCACTTCAGACTAGAGTTTTGTTTATTGCAATATTTCAGTTCTAACACCTCGATTCCGTTGTCTGTTGATTTCCAGTTATCTTTTAAAGGACGTGGGAAAATGAGAGTGTCCCAATAAGATTGACATGGACCGTCAAAGGGATGAATACTGGGACATAAGGGAGAAGGGTAATCAAGAAATTGGAGTGATTCAGCTTTGACCAAAAAGATGACTAAGAGACTTATAAAGAGAGCATTAAATCCAGATTAAATAAGAGGGAGGAAATTAAAGAGATCTTCAATTATACCTAAGAAAACTAAATTGAATCAAATTAAGTTACATCGAAGAAAGAACTCCATCTTTGGGGTGATAAAACTGTGGAGGATCCTAACTGTGCATATCCAGATGCAGGGATCACAGATTCTGCCTGTTACAGGGTTCCAGCAGGTACTATGACTGAGTCAAGCTGCCAGGTGACGGGGACTGGGTTAGACCTGGGAATGAAGGGCCATCTCTGGTGTGTAGCTACTGTCTGGCTCCAGCTGGTTGACATCATGCACAAATATAGGGCCTTTGTTGCCAGAACTTCCGATTATTTAAGTCAGAAGTTTAGAATTACATACTCAGTCCTATCATACAATTTACCCTTGCAGGACACTATCTTGCAGTCTCTGCAGCAAGCCACTCTTTGTCTTGGATAGTTTCAACCTGTCACTCATCTAAAAGCAAGGGATTCAAGGAAACACTCAAACCAGAACCATTATTTTGGAAGTATCATGTACTCAGTGATGATCTGATCGTCATCCACATAATCTAATGCTTGATCCAGTATGTGGAGTCAGGGTGGGGAGATGACAGGGAGGCCACAATATGTGGAAAGGTGGTGAGATGCCATGGTAGAGGCAGAAATGCCTGCCAGCTATTCCGTGGGCTTCCCCACATTTACAAACTCCCTTGCAGTTAGGTGGAGTTGCTTGACTACTTCTGGCCAACTGGCTGTAAATAGAAGTAACATTTGTGCAAGACCCTTCCAGTGTTACCAGAATTTCTTTGATACTGCAATGACTAAGAATTTTTCTTGTTGAATGGACAAGCCACAAGATCAAAACAGCCTGGATTCCTGAGCCATCACATAGAGGAGAGATGTCCTAAAGAGTCATCCAGACCCACAGTGGACTTTGTGTACACAAGAAATAAACTCCTGTTATGGGAAACTTCTGAGTTTTGGGGCTGTTCATTATCGTAGCTGAAGGCTGCTTATCCTAATACACATGTGGAACAGAACTTTTCCATTGGGAGGATAGCAGTTTGAATGTGAGCCACAGTTCTTGCATGTTAAACTTGGCCAGCTGTTTTGGCTACTACCCTAAACTTCTGGGGGAAGAGTAAGGGCTATTTTTTAAGGGGAGAAAAGGGTGGATGATAAGCCATGAAGCTGTCAGTTTTGAATTTTATTTGAAATGTCAAAATCCTTTGTTCAAGGGAAATGTTATAAAAAACCTTAATATGTAAAATTGAGGAAAGCAGACCTTTCTGACTGAAGTAGCGGGTGAGAGTTTCACTGGGTTGCCCCACAGAAACATGGGAGAGGTTCTGGGCAAAACCTAGGGCAGAGAAGAGTTTGCAAACCACTGCATAGCCCCTGAGCCTTTATTGCCCAAGCACCATCATTTGAGCACTTCCTTCACATGTATGGTCATTATCTGTGTACCGCCAGTACTATTTTTTAATTTCATATTTTCCTTGTATTTTTAATATATTTATTTATATATATATAATTATTTTACTTCATATTTTCTTTAAGTGTATTTTTCCTGTAAATATATATAAAGATATTTTGAAAAGTTCTCATACATAAAACTAACAAAAGTACAACAACCTCAATATACACAACTTCAACAATGAACTTATGCCTTTCCCTATTCCGGCTGTGTTTCACTACTCCCCCAGCACTGGATTATTTTGAGGTAAATCATAAAACATTATATCGCTTTATGTATAAATATTTCAGTAGGTATCTTTAAAATATAGGAACTCTAAAAATATATATGCACTTAAATACCTATATGTAATCACAACACCATTATCATAAAGAACACCATAATAATTCCTTAATACTAATTATAATACCCA
>NW_016806995.1:1084518-1096116 GCF_001698545.2 Rhinopithecus bieti
TACTTCATATTTTCTTTAAGTGTATTTTCCTGTAAATATATATAAAGATATTTTGAAAAGTTCTCATACATAAAACTAACAAAAGTACAACAACCTCAATATACACAACTTCAACAATGAACTTATGCCTTTCCCTATTCCGGCTGTGTTTCACTACTCCCCAGCACTGGATTATTTTGAGGTAAATCATAAAACATTATATCGCTTTATGTATAAATATTTCAGTAGGTATCTTTAAAATATAGGAACTCTAAAATATATATGCACTTAAATACCTATATGTAATCACAACACCATTATCATAAAGAACACCATAATAATTCCTTAATACTAATTATAATACCCAATGTTCAAATTTCTCTAATTATTTATCTTTTATAATTGGTTTACTCAAATCAGGATCCAAGCAAGGTCCACACATTGCATTTAGCCGACGTGTCTCTTAAGTCTCTTTTGTTCTAGAGGTTCCCTCCATTTCTTTCTTGCAATTTATTCATAGAGAAAATTGGACAATTTGTCCTGTAGAATTTCCCACATTCCGGGTTTTGTTAATTGCATTCTGAAGGCGTCCTTTAACATGTTTGACTTTCTCCTGCATTTCCTGCAAAAT
Organism: Rhinopithecus bieti; assembly: GCF_001698545.2. NCBI lineage: Eukaryota > Metazoa > Chordata > Mammalia > Primates > Cercopithecidae > Rhinopithecus > Rhinopithecus bieti. The sequence continues at coordinate 1,085,129 of NW_016806995.1, forward strand.
GGTCGTTTGAATTAGAGGTCCAATCAGATACAAGATTGATTGGTTTTGGCAAAAAAAAGACTTCATAGGCAGCGTATTATAATTCCAGAAGGAGACACAAGAGGGCTGGCTATCTTTTCAGGATGTCAGTGTTCTGACACACAGTGCCCAAATCCACATTTTCTTAGGAGTTTGATATTCCAGTTCTATCAAACCTTCTTCATTTATTAGACAAGACTGTTCTATAAAAAGAAATTTCCCTTATTAACTATTTGGTTGCCCTGTGGTACAGTTTGTAAGGGAAAGGCAGGATAAATGTTTGTTATGCTAATTTTCAGAATAATGAGTTGGTTCCACTGCATCCTCCCAAGGTGACAATGAGTTTTTAATATCATTACAAATTAAAGGCTTATATGTATTGATTGTGTTTCATGCCATGATAGTTAACCTTTTTTTTTTTTTTTTTTTTTTTGAGACAGAGTCTTGCTCTGTTGCCCAGGCTGGAGTGCGTTGGCACGATATTGGCTCACTGTAACCTCTGCTTTCTGGGTTAAAGCAATTCTTGTCCCTCAGCCTCCTGAAGTAGCTGGGATTATAGGCATGCACCACCACACCCTGGTAAGTTTTTGTATTTTTAGTAGAGATGGGGTTTTACCATGTTGGCCAGGCTGGTCTCAAACTCCTGACCTCAAGTGATCTGCCCACCTCGGCCTCCCAAAGTGCTGGGATTACAGGTATGAGCCACTGCGCCCAGCTGACAGTTAAAATTATTGATGCTCAATTTATCCCACATTTGGCCAGTGGGAACCTATCAAGTAGGCTCTTAATTTTTAGTTTAATTAATTTATTATTGTTATTGTGGAGATAGGATTTTTCCTCTGTCATCCAGCCTGAAGTGCAGTAGTGCAGTCATAGCTCACTGTAATCTTGAACTCCTGAGCTCAAGCTATCTTTTCTCCTCAGCTTCCCAAGTAGCTGGGATTACAGGTGCATGCTGTCACACCTGAGTGATTTGAGTCCTTTTGATATGGCCTTGTCTTTATGAGCTTTCTTGCTTATCAGGATGCCAAGTTGTTTCAAAGCTTACTTATTTTCAGCCTAGACCTTGAATCTGTCATTTCTCCAATGAGCTCTTGTTTCTTTGAGTGGGTAGGTGGTAGATACCACATTCATACCCTAGGAGTGCTCATTGCTGCAGGGTTGATCATTGTTTCTAGACCTTTTCAATAGCACAAGAAAGCATTTTTAAAATAAAATACATTGAATTTATTCTGAATCTATCAATTTAATATAGAATGAAGAAGTTTGAACTTAACCTTAGTTTTCTGAGACAGAGTCTCGCTCTGTTGCCCAGGCTGGAGTGCAGTGACATGATCTCACCTCTCTGCAACCTCTGCCTCCTGGGTTCAAGTGATTTTCCTGCCTCAGCCTCCCGAATAGTTGGGACTACTGGTGTGGGCCACCATGCCCGGCTAATTTTTGTATTTTTAGTAGAGACGGGGTTTCAACATGTTGGCCAGGCTGGTCTTGAACTCCTGACCCGAAGTGATCCGCCCACCTTGGCCTTCCAAATTCTGGAATTACAGGTGTGAGCCATCACACCCAGACTTAACCTTAGTTTTCTATCTCTTCTCCTTTCTCCCATCCAAAAATTCTATTTCAATGACACAAGCAATGTTTCATTGGCTTTATTAACAATATACATACAACAGTCTCAAAATAACAATACCAACACTGTCACCAGTGTGATTACTGAAAACCATCTGAAACTTTTTGAATTCTTTGTCCTCAGGGTAAACCTCACTGGAATTGTAAAGACACATTACTGTGTTTTTTAGGTTCCCTTGAAATAGTCAATCTCTCTTTCTATGCTAGCAACCAGATGCACTTTTTTTTAAATTTAATTTTATAAGTATGTAGAATATTTAATGATGCCAAGGAATAAAATAGAGCATATTCAGAGAACTAGCTCCTGTCCTTACCCTTTCCTCTCCATTCTCTTCCTCCTCCTGTAAACACCTATTTTTTAAATGTTAAAATTGGTCCGGGTGCGGTGGCTCTCACTTGTAATCCCGCACATTGAGAGGCTGAGGTAGGAGGATCACTTGAGGCCAGGAGTTTGAAACCAGCCTGGGAGATAAAGTGAGACCCTGTTTCTACAAAAGGTAAAAAAGAAATAAAAATTTAAAAAAATTAAAATACAGGTGTGGTGGCTCACGCCTGTAATCCCAGCACTTTGGGAGGCTGAGGTGGGCAGATCACGAGGTCAAGAGATCGAGACCATCCTGGCCAACATGGTGAAATTCCATCTCTATTAAAAATACAAAAATTAGCTGGGCATGGTGGCACATGCCTGTAGTGTCAGCTACTCAGGAGGCTGAGGCAAAAGAATCTCTTGAACCCAGGAAGCGGAGGTTGCAGTGAGTTAAGATTGCGCCACTGCACTCCAGCCTGGCGACAGAGCAAGACTCCATCTCAAAAAAGAGAGAGAGAGAAAAAAAAGGTTAAAATTGCTAAAAGAGTTTCTTTTATGAATATAAGCAATTTAAATGTAGATTTGTTTTCCTCCTTTCTTAGGCAAATGTTTGCACACTATACATGCTATTTTTCAATCTTGTCTTTTTTGGAGCTCACTTGGGAGTTGTTTAGAGAGATACTCCCCATTATTTTTTAGAGTAGCAAAGTATTTCATTATTTGTGCTTACTATATTGTAGTTTACGAAAACAATCCCATAGTGAGGGATCAAAATTAGCCTCTCTCTGATAGAAACTGACAGAAAGCAATGGCAAAAAACCCTCAATAGCACATAGAAAATGAAACACCACAATCAACTGACACATGTAGACCATCGCACCTAACAACTGGAGCTAACACATGTAGACCATCGCACCTAACAACTGGAGCTAACACATGTAGACCATCGCACCTAACAACTGGAGCTAACACATGGAGACCATCGCACCTAACAACTGGAGCTAACACATGGAGACCATCGCACCTAACAACTGGAGCTAACACATGGAGACCATCGCACCTAACAACTGGAGCTAACACATGGAGACCATCGCACCTAACAACTGGAGCTAACACATGGAGACCATCGCACCTAACAACTGGAGCTAACACATGGAGACCATCGCACCTAACAACTGGAGCTAACACATGGAGACCATCGCACCTAACAACTGGAGCTAACACATGGAGACCATCGCACCTAACAACTGGAGCTAACACATGGAGACCATCGCACCTAACAACTGGAGCTAACACATGGAGACCATCGCACCTAACAACTGGAGCTAACACATGGAGACCATCGCACCTAACAACTGGAGCTAACACATGGAGACCATCGCACCTAACAACTGGAGCTAACACATGTAGACCATCGCACCTAACAACTGGAGCGTATACATTTTAGTTCAAAAGCACATAGAACTTTTTAAAAATGGACATTCCCAGCCATAAAGTAAATCTCAAGTTTCAAAAGATTGAAATTCCACAGAGCTGAATCTGATCTAGCCCTAAGTCAGTGCTGTTGAATAGAATCTTCTGACATGATGAAAATGTTTGGCAGCTTCACTGTTCAGTACAGCAGACACTAGCCACGTGTGTGGCCTTTTAGCACCTGAAATGTGGTGAGGCTGCGGAACTGAAATTTGTATTTCATTTTAATTCATTTAAATTTACATAGCCATAGGCGACCAGTGCGTAGTACTCAGGGAGCACAGGTTTAGATCTAACTTCCAATTCAAAGGACAGTAAGGAATGGAAAAGACATTAAACAACGCTGTAGTATACCATCACCTAAATCCAGACTGGGAGATGGTACAGGAAAATCTAGCTAGTTTCTTCAACATTTGTTGAAGAAAACTACAAGGGAATCTATATTTTAAAAGAGATAAAAGAAGAAAATGCAACTCAAAACCACAATGAGATACCACTTCGCACCCACCCCATCCCTCCCTCCCTCTCTCTCTTGCTTCCTCTCACACCAGGTAATCTCTCTGCATGCTAGCTTCCCTTTACACCTTCCACTATGAGTAGATGCAGCCTGAGGCCCTCACCAGTGAAAGTGTCAGATAAGTGTTGGCAAGGAAGTAAAAATCAGAACCCTCATCCATTGTTGGTGGGAATATAAAATGGTGCAGGTTGGGCACAGTGGTGCACGCCTGCAATCCCAGCCTTTTGGGAGGCCCAGGCAGGGGCTTGAGCTCAGGAGTTTGAGACTAGCCTGGGTGGCATAGTGAGACCCCATCTCTACAAAAAATGAAAAAAAAAATAGCCGGGTATGGTGGCGCACACCTGTGGTACCATCTATTTGGAAGGCTGAGGTGGGAAGATTGCTTCAGTCTGGGAGGTCAAGGCTGCAGTAAGCCATGATCACACCACTGGACTGCAGCCTGGGCAAAAGAGTGAGCCCTTATCTCAAAAAAAAAAAAAAAAAAAAAAAAAAAAAAAAAAAAAAAAGAAAGAAAGAAAAGAAAATGGTGCAGCCACTTTGGAAAACATTCTGGTGGTTCCTCCAAAGGTTAGACAGAGCTACCATATGACCCAGCAGTTCCACTCTTAGGCATCTACCCAAGAGAAATGGAAACATGTCCATGATGTGGTGATGACTGCACAACTCTACAAATGTACTAAAAACAAGTGAATTGTACCCTTTAAATGGATGAATTATATGGCATATGAATTAGATCTCAATAAAACTGTTATTTTAAAAAAGATGAAAAAGGGTTTTCAATAATCACAATGTATGGCATCGTGGTTATGTTTTTAAAAGATTCTGTATCACTTAGAAATAAACACTGAAATAGGGAGGAAATGACATTGTGTCTGGAATTGTATCAGAGTAACCTGGCTATGGGAAATAAGTAGGGAAGGAGGTAAGACATCATTGGCCCTGAGCTGATTATTATTCTGGTGGTGACAGTTACTAGGGGATTCATTATACTATTCTTTCTACTTTTATACAAAGCTTATCGGTTGCATGACATATAGAATGTTTATTTTTCATAATACATATTTAAAATGTTTCACAATAAAGTTAAAGATTCTTTAGGAATAAATCTAACAAAAGATATATAAGACTGCTATCGGAGAAAATGATAAGACATTATTGGATAAGCAGAATTGATAAAACCATAGAGGCAGAATGCCAAATTCTTTGGTTTGGATATGGTTTGTTCTAACCAAGTCTCATGCTGAAATTTGATTCCCAGTGTTGGAGGTGGGGCCTTCTAGGAGGTGCCTGGGTCATGGGCTCCATCCCATGGATCTCTCATGAGTAAATTAATGCCCTCCCTCAGGGTGAGTGAGTTTTCACTCTATTTGTTCCTGCAAGAGCTGGTTATTAAAAAAGAGCCCATCAAGTGATACCTCTACCTCCTCTCTCTTGCTTCCTTGCTCACCATGTGATCTCTGCACATGCTAGTTTCCCTGTATCTTCCACTATGAGGCCCTCACCACGTGCAGATGCCCACTCTTGAACTTTCCAGCCATCAGAATTGTAAGCCAAATAAACCTTTCTTTCTTTATAAACTATTCAGCCTCAAGTATTCCTTTACAGCAACACAAAATGGACTAAGACAGCAAGAGATGGTGGGAGGGAACATGAGTGGAAACTGCGTAATGGGAAGATATTTTACTTTGGAGTGATGCAAATGTTTTGAAACTCTAGAGAGGTGACGGCTGCACAATATTGTGAGTTTACAAAATGCCACTGAATCTGTTTACTTTAAAACAGTTAATTTTACATTATGTGAATTTCATCTCAATACATTTTAAAGGAAAACAATTATAAGAAATTAAAGAACAATAAAAGGGTATACCATATTCATGAATGGAAAGACTCAGTATTATAAAGATGTTATGTTCTCTCACACTGGTCCTTAGATTCAGTACGGTCACAGTCAAAATCCCAACAAGTTTAAATAAAACTTGACAAGCTGTTTCTGAAATTTTTGTGAAACTGCAAAGGACCAAGAATAGCCAAGATAATCTGTATGCAGAAAAGCTTATTGTTGTCTGATGACTTGCTCTACTGGTTACCAAGCCATACTGTAAAACTACATTAATCCAAATAGTATGTTATTGGTAAGGGGATACAAAGACACCAATGTAACAGAATAGAGAGCCCAGGATCAGACCTACAAATAAATGAACACTTCATGTTGACAAAGGTAGCAGAACAGAGCAGTGAGAAAAGGGCAGCCTTTTCAAAATATCATTCTGGGACATTGGGAGGTGTGGGCAAAAAAAACTGTATGCCTACCTCACACTATACAGAAAAGTAATTTTCAGTGGATTAAAAACCTAAATGTGGCAATAAAAAGGAGTACTGATACATGTTACCACGTGGATGAACCTTGAAAACATTATGCTAAGTGAAAGAAGCAGTTACAAAAGGACAACTGCTATATGACTTCATTTATATGAAATATCCAGAATAGTGAAATCTATAGACATGGAAAGTGGATCAGTGGTTACCAAGTGCTAGGCAGTTTGAGGTGACTGCTAAAGGGCATGAGGTTTCTTTTCAAGGTGTTGAAATGTTCTAAAATTGACTGTGGTGATGGTTGTGCAACTCTGAATAAACCAAAAATCTTGAGGTATCTACTCTAAATTTTATGGTGTATGAATTGTATTTCAGTAAAATTGTTACCAAAAAAGATCTAAATGTGAAAGGCAAAACTATAAAGCTTTAGAAGAGAATATAGAAGATGGCCGGGCACGGTGGCTCAAGCCTGTAATCCCAGCACTTTGGGAGGCCGAGACGGGCGGATCACGAGGTCAGGAGATCGAGACCATCCTGGCTAATACGGTGAAACCCTGTCTCTACTTAAAAATACAAAAAACTAGCCGGGCGACGAGGCGGGCGCCTGTAGTCCCATCTACTCGGGAGGCTGAGGCAGGAGAATGGCGTAAACCCGGGAGGCGGAGCTTGCAGTGAGCTGAGATCCGGCCACTGCACTCCAGCCTGGGGGGCAGAGCAAGGCTCCGTCTCGAAAAAAAAAAAAAAAAAAAAAGAGAATATAGAAGATATCTTCATGGCTTTGGGGTAGGAAATAATTTGTTTCTTTCCATTGATTGATTGATTGATTGAGACAGGATCTTGCTCTGTCCCTCAGGCTGGAGTGTAGTGATGCTATTATAGCTCACTGTAGCCTCAAACTTCTGGGTTCAAATGATCCTCTTGCCTCAGTTTCCCAAGTAGTTGAGACCACAGGCACTCACCATCACACCCTGCCAATTTTTGTATTTTTTGTAGAGAAAGGGTTTTGCCATATTGCCCACGCTGGTCTCAAACTCCTGGGCTCAAGTGACCCCCCTGCCTTGGCCTTCCAAAGTGCTGGGATTACAGATGTGATCCACTATGCCCAGTCAGGATTTCTTCATAATTCACATGAAAAAGCATCAACCATAAAGGGAATTATGTACAATCTTGATTACATCAAAATTGATACATTTTGTTTATTAAAAGAGATAAAAAGAGTGAAGTGCAAAGCTATGGAGTTGGGGAAGCTATTTCCAACACATAAAAGGATCTAGAAATGAATAAGAAAATCAAACAGCTCAATCTAAAAACAGAATGGTGGCAAACAGGCATTTTATATAAAAATTGAATGGCTGGCTGGGTGTGGTGGCTCACACCTGTAATCTCAACACTTTGGGAGGCTGGGATGGGCAGACTGTTTGAGGCCATGAGTTTGATACCAGCGTGGGCAACATGGCAAAAATCCCATTTCTATAAAAAATGAGAAAATTAGCTAGGTGTGGTGGTACATGCCTGTAGCCCCAGCAACTCAGGAGGCTGAGGTGGGAGAGTGGCTTGAACCTGGGAGGCGGAGGCTGCAGTGAGCCAAGATTGTGCCACTGCACTCCAGTCTGGGCAATAGAGCCAGACCTTTTCTCAAAAAAAAAAAAAAAAACAAACAAAAGAAAAAAAAAATCGGCCGGGCATGGTGGCTCACGCCTGTAATCCCAGCATTTTGGGAGGCCGAGGCGGGTGGATCACCTTAGGTCAGGAGTTTGAGACCAGCCTGATCAACATGGCAAAACCCCATCTCTACTAAGAATACAAAAATTCCCTGGGCACAGTGGCAGGCGTTTGTAATCTCAGCTACTCAGGAGGCTGAGGCAGGAGAATTGCTTGAACCCAGGAGGTGGAGGTTGCAGTGAGCCGAGATCATGCCACTACACTCCAGTCTGGGCAATAGAGCCAGACTCCGTCTCAAAAAAAAAAAAAATCAAACGGCCAATTCAAATATGAAACATGCAAATTAATATGCATCAGAATACAATTTTATACTGACCAAACTGACAAAAATTTTAAAGTCTAACAAGACAAGCTGGGAAGGATGTGGAGCAAGAGAAACTCTTATACTATATGGATAGGAATGTAAATTGGTATAATTACTTTGGAAACCAATTTAGTATAGCCGAGTAAAGTTGAAGACACATATCCTCTGACCAAGCCACTTAATTCCTCTTGTTTACATGCTGTGGGGGACAAGCATAGGAAGGTACACAGCAGCATTATTTATAACAACTCCAAAACAACAAACACACTCAACTTCCACCAATAAAAGAATATGTTATTATTATAATTGCACAGTGGTATAGTCATACCACAAACAATTATACAGAACTTACAGTATGCCAGGCATACTGGAGAAGAAAAGCATCTACTAATTCCACGGAAAATCCAAACATTATATATGTTATGCCCCAAGTGCTTCTTGTATGTGAATTCATTTGAAACCTTACAATAACCCTATGAGGTAGTAGGTATTTTAGCTCCCGTTTTACAGATGGGGAAACTGAGACACAGAGAGGTTAAATAACTTGCCACATAGCTGGTACATGTCAACTGAGATGGACACTAAACAGCCTGACTCCAGAATCCATATTCTTTTTAACACACTCCAGAAGGACACAAAAGATGACTTATAGAAATGGAAAAACAAGCCAATTTGGGATAGATTCAATAAAAATGTTTAATTCAATCATGCTGTGTATAGCTGTGGAAGTGAATGCATCATGTGCTGATCAACATGGTTCAATCTCAAAAACTAGCATTGTTCAAAGAAAGCCAGTCATGTAAGAGTGTATGTAGTTTAATTCTATTATAACAAGGGCCCCAAATAAGCAAAATTAAGCAATCTATTGCTTTCTTTGAGACAGAGTCTCACTCCGTCACCCAGGCTGGAGTGCAGTGGTGTGATCTCAGCTCACTGCAGCCTCCACCTCCCAGGTTCCAGTGATTCTCCTGCCTCAGCCTCCCGAGTAGCTGGGATTACAGGCATGTGCCACCATTCTGGCTAGAGAATACTTTTACAGGTGGTAAAACAACAAAGAAAACTGAGGGTGGGTTTTGTATCTTTCACTGGGTGGAGGCATATGAGTGTTTGTTATTCTTTAAGTTATACATATTTATTTATACTCTTCTGTGTGTGATATATTGTAATAGAAATATAAAAGAAACTCATACAAATATAAAAGAAATATAAAAGAAACCAACCCCATCTTAGGAATATCAAAACCAAATTCCTCAATAAGTGACTAGCAAGTTGAATTCAACAAAACATAAACAAATAATAAAATATGACCAAATGGGATTTATTACAGGAATGTTATATCAGAAAATCTAGTAATAAAATAGATTATTCTGGGAGACAATATTAGAAAACCTATTAATAATAGATTTACCAAATCAATAGATCATGTGAAAAATTACACATCTCCATAAATTTTAAAAAAGCATTTGGTCAACTCAATTTTCATTCTTGATGATTATAATTACATTACATTCTTGATAATTACAAAAACAGTAGACACTTATTTAACATTATAAAAATACAGCTATGTCTCAAAAGCTAGCACCATACTTAATAAACATAAAAGCACACCTCTTAAAGTCAAGAAAAAAGACATGAGTTTTCTTTGTCATCCTAATTGGAAGTACTAGCCAATGCAATTAGATGAGAGGAGGAAATAAAAATAGAAACATTAGAGAAGAAAAGCATCTGCCAATTATTATTTCCACAGAAAATCCAAACATTATGTATGAAATTCAGGTCATATACAAAATTAATAAACAAAAATCAATAGCTCTACTGTAACCAAATAATTATTAGTTAGAATATACAATGGTAGAAATGACTCCCCTTAAGATATTGACTAAAGAGATAAAATATAGAATAAGCTTATCACCAAATGTGCCAGATTTCTATAAAAATAATTTTAACACACTCTTGAGGAGTACACAAAACAATTCAAACAAATGGAAAGATATACTATGTTCTTGGATAGGCAGATTCAATATCATATAGTTACTAATTTACCTAAGTTCAACTATAAAATAAAGTCCTATTTAAAATACTGCCATGATTTCTTGCATGCTAAACAAATTGAGTCTAAAGCTCATTTAGAAAAATAAGTAAGAACATCCAGGAAATTTCTGAAAGAGACAAAAAGATTATATGAGAAGGTACCAGCCTTAGCAGATATTAAGACATAAGTTCAATGCTGTTAAGACATAAATTAAGACAAAATGACGTATGTCTTTAATTAAGACATAAATTCAATAAATATGCTTGTACATGAATTGACAATGTTGGTAAATGGAAAGAACAGAATTTATCCCAAACATACAGGGGGATTTAGTAAATGGTTAAGGTAGCATTTCAAATTCATAGTAAGAAAATGAATTATTCATTAAATGGCATTATGCAATTGTAAAAACTCAGAGAAATATCATCTAAAAAGTGTGAATTTTACTGAATGTAAATTATACGTTTATCAACCTAATTTTCAAAAGTAATGTTGGAAACACTGGATAGTTCTATAAAAGGAAGGCTGGACATCTATGTCATATTTTACACCAAAACAAATCCAGAAGGATCAAAGATTTAAACACTAAAAAATAAAATAATGAAAGGAAAGTACTAGAAGAAAATATAATGAAGCAAGAAATGCCTAAGTATAATGAAAAAAAAAAAAAAAA
>NW_016806995.1:1096129-1145019 GCF_001698545.2 Rhinopithecus bieti
AAAAAAAAAAAAAAACAGAAGCCACAAAAGAACAGACTATTCTATTCAACTACGTAGACAATATTTCTCCCTATAAAAAAAATTATAAGCAGAGTTAAAAGACAAATCAATTTTGGGAAAATATTTACAATTTATATCTCAGATAAATCATTAGTTTTCTTCATATGTAAAAAGTGTGCATAAATCAATAACAGTCCAACACCTCACACAAATACACCAAAAATGAAGGATGTTAACAACAATTCCAGAAAATACAACTTTGTCTTTTAAACATATGTAGAAAATACTCCATTTCACTCAAAAGAAAAATGCTATTCAAATATACTGAGATACCATTTTCATTTTTGGCACTCTGATAGCTAAAGTTTGAGAACACACTCTCAGTGAGTGTGGAAAGGAATTACTAGCATCTATTACAGGTGAGAAGGTATGTATATTGTAGAATCTTTATGAAAGGTAATTTGAAAGTATATTTCAAAAATTAGGTATATATTCTTTGAAACAATAATTTCATTTCTAGATATTTATCCTCTAGATATGCTCTCATGTGAACAAAATAATAAGCAACCTAAATCTCCACCAATAGGAAACAGGTAAATTAAATTATGGTTCAGACATCCAATGAAAGACCACAGAGCTATAGAACCTCCTAAATAAAATGCTGCCATTTGTAAGAAAGACAAGTCCGGGCATGGCAGCTCACACCTGTAATCCCAGAGCTTTGGAAGGTAGAGAGAGGCAGGCAGATCGCTTTAGCTCAGGAGTTTGAGACCAGTCTGGACAACATGGTCAAACCCCATCTCTACAGAAAAACACAAAAATTAGCCAGGTGTGATGGCACACACCTGTAGTCCCAGCTACTTAGGAGGCCAAGGTAAGAGGATCATCTGAGCCTGGGGAGGTAGAGGCTGCAGTGAGTCATAATTGCACCACTGTACTCCAGCCTGGGTGGCAGAGTGAGACCCTATAAGAAAGAGAGAAAGAGAGAGAGAGAGAAAGAGAGAGAGAGAAAGAAAAGAAAGAAAGGAAAACCAATGTACATATACACAGATGCTTATAAAGTCACAACATCTCCCTAAAAGGATGCCCAAGGAATTGAAAACGGCAGTTGCTTCTGGAATGGAAGGCTTAAGCTTTGTTATATATACCTGTTAACTCTTTCTAAATTTTGTAACTTGTATTTGAAACATTTATAAAATAAGCAAATTCCCCCATTCTTAAATATCTCTTCACCCTATTTCTTTATAGCACTTTGTACAACTTGCAGTTATGAAACTGCCATTATCCTAATAACTGCAGCTGACAGCCATTCTAATTACTTGATTCCTTGATCTTAGGCTGAGCCCTTCTAGAAGCCTCTCAGGGGTAAGTCTTGTTCATTGTGTGTCCCCAGCTTCTAGTTCAAGTCTTGCCACATAATTGGTGCTCAGTAGATTTATCAAATGAGTGAATAAATTCCGTGCCATATATAGATTTGAAATAATCTAGATAATTCAAAGAGGAAGCATTCTAACTAAAGCCACTGGTCTGAGAGCAAGTGCAGGTTAAAGAAGGAAAATCAACATTGATTTACTCAAATGTACCTCCCTGCAAATAAAATGTAATATTAAAGTGGGTAGTAGCCCTTTCTATGTATTGAGTTTTTGCTGTGCACAGAGCCCAGTAAACTGGGCAGTTTACAAATCTCTGTCTCATGTATTACCCACAACAACTCCATAGCCAGCGGGTATTTTCCTCTTTGTGAAAGCAGAAACAGAGAAGCTAAGTGATGGGGGAGGCTGTGGAAGGGATCAGAATTTCGGCCTCGTCCCGCTGCTGGGTAGGCGTGTGACTTTGACCAATGTCACTGTCTTCCTTGAATGTTGGCATGGTAGAGGTGCCAGGAACTACCTTCCCATCTACACCCTCTTCCAAGAGAATCCTTCCCCTCCTCAGTCCTGTGGAAAGGGTGAGTTGAGCTGGTCACATATAGACAAGAGCATGGCACTATCCTGGCTTCAGCTGAGGAGGGAAATAGACCTACATTGGAAAGACAGAAACTGGTCAGGGCATCTGGGTTAGGGAGTGATATGGTTTGGCTGTGTCCCCACCCAAATCTCACCTTGAATTGTAGCTCCCACAATTCCCATGTGTCATGGGAGGGACCCGGTGGGAGGTTATTGAATCATGGGGGCGGGTCTTTCCTGTGCTGTTCTTATGATAGTGAACAAGTCTCACAAGATCTGGTAGTTTTATAAAGGGGAGTTTCCCTGCACAAGTTCTTTCTTGTCTGCTGCCATGTAAGATGTGCCTTTCGCCTTCTGCCATGATTGTGAGGCTTCCCCAGCCATGTGGAACTGTGAGTCAATTAAACCTCTTTTTCTTTATAAATTATCCCATCTGAGGTATGTCTTTATCAGCAGCATGAAAATGGACTAATACAGGGGAGCCTATGAGGCTTAATTAATTTTGTCATGGAGAAGTGAATTACAAGGTGATGACGACCTATGCTGCTGACCATATTGGCCAATGCATAGGCAAAGACATCAATTTGCAATCCCAGAGATAGAAAGACAGACAGACACAGACTCTAACAGCCTGGTAACTTCTTGGTTCCCATGAGATCTGGCCATATGTCTTGAAACATGGCACACATGTACATTCATGTATATGGGTGTATGTGTGTGTGTGTGAGATTTTAAAATATTATCATTAATACCCATCCAGTTTTTAAGCGTCAAACAGTCTGAAAAACAAAAGCCACTCTCATCTCTTTGAACCTCAGTCTCTCCCCAGAGGTTTACCACTCTTCATTGTGCATCCTTCCTGAAAATCTATGCCTCAATATCATTTGGTTTTTGTATTTACCCAGACAGAATCACATAAGATGCAGCATACTGCATTTTGCTTTTTTCTTCCTTAACAATATATTCTCTTGGATAGAGAAAACTTGGTACATATTCACTATGGAATACTGTGCAGCCATAAAAAAGAATGAGCCGGGTACAGTGGCTCATGCCTGTAATCCCAGCACTTTGGGAGGCTGAGGCAGGCGGATCACCTGAGGGTAGGAGTTCAAGACTAACCTGGCCAACATGGTGAAACCCTGTTTCTAAATACAAAATTATACTAAAATACTAAAATACAAAATTTTGTATTTTTTGTATAATTTGTAAAATACAAAAATTAGCCAGGTGTGGTGGCATATACCTGTAATCCCAGCTACTGGGGAGGCTATAGGAGAATTGCTTGAACCTAGGAGGCAGAGTTTGCAGTGAGCCAAGATCACACCACTACATTCTAGCCTGGGTGACAAGAGTGAAACTCAGTCTCAAAAAAAAAAAAAAAAAAAAAAAAAAAAAAAAAAAAAAAAAAAAAAATCATGTCCTTTGCAGCAATACGGATGCAGCTACCAGCCATTATCCTAAGTGAATTAATGCAGGAACAGAAAACCAAATGTGGCATGTTCTCACTTACAAATGGGAGCTAAACACTGGGTACTTATGGACATGAAGATGGCAACAACAGAAACTGGGGACTACTGGAGGGGGAAGGGAGAGAGAAGGAAAGGGTTGAAAAACTAACTACTGGGTACTGTGCATCACACAATAAACCCAGGTAACAAATCTGCACGTGTACCCCCCGAATCTAAAATAAAGTTGGAAAAACCCCAATATATCCTTAACATCTTTTCCTATCAGCAAGAACTCTCTTATTATTATTATTTTAGATGGAGTCTTGCTTTGTTGCCCAGGCTGATCTCGGCTCACTGCAACCTCTACCTCTCAGGTTCAAGCAATTCTCCTGCCTCAGCCTCCTGAGTAGCTGCGATTACAGTGTGTGCCACTGCACCCGGCTAATTTTTGTATTTTTAGTAGAGGTGGGGTTTCGCCATGTTGCCCAGGATGGTCTCAAACTCCTGACCTCAGGTAATCCGCCTGCCTCGGCCTCCCAAAGTGCTGGGATTACAGGCATGAGCCACCGTGCCCAGCCTACCTTATTCTTTTTAATGACTGTATATTGTACCATTGTTTATTACCTTCAATTATCTGCCAAACATCTATTGAGTTTTTTTAATATCTCAAGCCCTGCTTTAGGCACTTGGTTGTGATATGTCAGAGAACAAGCCAGAAAGATATTCCTGTCCTTGAGGAGCGGACAGTCCTATAAACAAACTTTAATTTGTTTTTAGTTTCGCATGTCACAAACCATCTTGTAATGGGCATCTTCCTGCTTATAATCTGACCTCTTATTTGAGAGAACCAGTAGGAGATACTTGCAAAGGAGGAATTGCAAGGTCAAGACGATTTGGAGAGCTTACTTAGCAAATATTCATCAAAAAGATTGCTGCTGGCCATGAGTGGTGGTACAACACCTGTAGTCCCAGCGACTCAGGAGGCTGAAGCGGGAGCATCGTATGAGCCCAGGAGTTTGAGGTTGCAGTGAGCCAAGATTGTGCTGCTGCACTCCAGCCTGGGTGACAGAGCGAGACCTTGTCTTTAAAAAATAATTTAAAAATAGGCCAGGCACAGTAGCTCATGCTTGTAATCCCAGCACTTTGGGAGGCTGAGGTGGGCGAATCACGAGGTCAGGAGATCGAGACCATCTTGGCTAACACAGTGAAACCCCGTCTCTACTAAAAATACAAAAAATAAGCCAGGCATGGTGGCGGGCGCCTGTAGTCCCAGCTACTCAGGAGGCTGAGGCAGGAGAATGTCGTGAACCTGGGACGTGGAGCTTGTAGTGAGCCGAGATCGCGCCACTGTACTCCAGCCTGGGCGACAGAGCAAGACTCCATCTCAAAACAAACAAACAAACAAATTAAAAAATAAAAAAATAAAATAAATAAAATTAAATTTAAAAAGATTGTTGCAACTTCCCCTTCCACATACTGGGTATGAAAATGCAGTTTTCCCCAAATCTCTTTAGTACTCGTGTTATGGGCCTTTTAAAATTTTCTCCAGCAACGTAGCTGGAGATGGAAGCATTCCCTGAATTGCAAGCAGGAGAGAACATATTTTGTATAGATAATGGACTTTTGTATCTCTTTTCTATGATCCACCTACTCATATCCTTCCTAAGGGTCTAATGAGAACTTATTTTTGTCTTTTATTTGAACAGTTTCTTTGTAAAGTTAGGAAACTAACCTTTTCCTATGCACTATGAATATTTTTCCCCATTTTCCCATTTGTCTTTTGACTTTGCTTATGAAACTTTTCCTGCAGAGAAATATCTGATGAAGGTAACTACATAAAAATGAGTTTTTCCTCCCCTGGAAGTAGCAGATAATAAAATAACAATTCATGTACAGGTTGAGCATCCCTTATCTGAAGTGCTTGGGACCAGAAATATATGAGACTTTGAACTTTTTCTGATTTTGGAATATTTGGATTATACTTGCTGGTTGAGCATCTCACATCTGAAAATCTGAAATCCAAAATTCTCCGATGACCGTTTCCTTTGAGCATCAAGTGGGCCCTCATAAAGCTTCAGAATTGCGGGCATTTTGGATTTTTGGATTTGGGAAGTTCAATCTGTAATAATAAGTAACAACATTTCTAGAGCTGGTAAGCGGCAGAGCTAAGATTCAATCCCCGTCCATCAGGCTTCATGCTCATCCTTCTTGCCTCTACTCGGTTTGGCCTTTTATATATCAAATGCAAATGTTTTGTCTGCATCTGTTCACTGCTCAATTTTATTTTGCACTTTGTTGCTTTGCATTTATAATGAAGTTTTTCTGCATCTGAGGGAGAGTTACTGATTAGTTCAGCACAAGGAGCTTCCCGTTCTTTGGCAAGGAGATTGTTCTGGAAGTTCAGAAGGAGGCACCTGAGTACGGTTTCTCGTCCTCTTAAACCATGAAACAAACCCCACAGCTATATGGTCTCAAGCCAGTTCTACATTTGTTTCAAGGATTCTTACATGGTTAGCCTTGAGGGGTACTGAGAGGCCCCTGACTTCTCCAAGCCTGCCCCCATCTTGAATAAACTATAGCACTGGCTAACCATTCGCCCCTGGATCCCTTTACTTCAGGCACTTAAAGCTGATGGGCCGTTGGTACACAGATTGAAGTTGACAGTACTTAGGTTGAAGTTAATGGGACATTGGTACACAGATTAAAGTTGATGGAACACTGGTTTGGTACATTTTGCAAAAAGAAATGATTGGAAAGAAAAAGCGTAAGAAGTTCTGAAGAATGCACATCTGGGTGGTCTAGGTCAGTGGTCCCCAACCTTTTTGTCACCAGGGACTGGTTTCCATGGATGGGAGACAATTTTTCCATGGATGGGAGAATAGGGAGGGAAGGGTTTCAGGATGAAACTCCTGTTCCACCTGAGATCACCAGGCGTTAGGTCCTCATAAGGAGCGTTCAACCTAGATCCTTCACATGTGCAGTTCACAACAGGCTTCACACTCCTATGAGAGTCTAATGCTGCCATGGATCTAACAGGAGGTGGAGCATCAGCATTAATGTCAGCTTGCCCACCGCTCATCTCCTGCTGTGTGGTTACTAACAGGCCTCGGACTGGTACCAGTCCACTGCCTGGGGGTTGGGTACCCCTGATCTAAATGGTAGGAGCTCACAGAAGCTTCTAGGCCTCCTGTTCCATCATGCAGCCTGCATGCTGGCTCAGGGCCATGGTGTTACGTTGATCACCTCATGATCTTATTTAATCCTCACAAACCCCTCGTGAAATAGGTGTTATCATCTTGATTTTTCAAAAGAGCAAACTAAGGCTTGACTATCTAAGACCCACAGATGGTAAGCAAGAAAGGCAGGATTCAAAATCAACAGCTGAACTCCAGAGCCTATGCTCCCAACCAGCCTCCAACCAAGCTCACCACCTCCACTGAGGCTCCAAGTATCAGAGGGAGGGGAAAAGTACCAGAAGAAAGAGACTGAGAAGAAAGCCCCAAAGCCATAATTCTAAACAGATGCTTGATCTACCTCAGTTTTGCCTAGATACAGCCATCTGCCTGGGAAGTATTCTCAGTTTCATGACAGAACTGGAATTGGCCCATGCTGAGCTATGTTACTGTTAGTTCAGTTGCCAGTTCCTGTTCAAAGATTATCTTATTTATTTATTTATTTATTTTAAGAGACAGAGTCTTGCTCTGTTGCCTAGGCTGGAGTGTAGTGGCACAATCATAGCTCGCTGCAGCCTTGAACTCTGGGATTCAAGTGATCCTCCTGCCTCAGCCTCTCAGGTAGCTGGGACTACAAGTACACATTACCACGCCAAGCTAAGCCTTGTTTTTAATTTTTTGTAGAGACAATGTCTTCCTGCGGTGCCCAGGCTAGTCTTGAATTCCTAGCCTCAAGCGATCCTCCCGCCTCAGCCTCCCAAAGCACTGGGATTATAGTTGTGAACCACCACACCCTGCCTGAAGATTGCCTTTTGATGCTCAACATCAGTAATAATCAAATGTATGCAAATTAAATCAGTAGTACCAGGTTGACAAGTAAGGGAAAGAATAATACTCGTGTATTAATTAATACTGACAAGGATGAGGTGAAAGTATAACCCAAACACACTGGAGGTAGCATTGCAAATTCTGATTATCCCTTTGAAAAGTAACATTATCATATGGAAAAAAAATGTATTGCTATTCCTTAGGACTGTGACTAGGGAAATAGTTTAAGCAATTACAAGAATTATGTGTGTTTCTATGGTGTTATCTAAAATGGTGATTTACATTAAATTTACAATAATAAGACATAATAGTAATGCCGACGAACATTACATAACCAATATTTTCTGCCTTTTATTTTTTTTTTATTTTTTTATTTTTTGAGACAGAGTCTCGCTCTGTCTGTCGCCCAGGCTGGAGTGCAGTGGCCGGATCTCAGCTCACTGCAAGCTCCGCCTCCCGGGTTTACGCCATTCTCCTGCCTCAGCCTCCCGAGTAGCTGGGACTACAGGCACCCGCCACCTCGCCCGGCTAGTTTTTTGTATTTTTTTAGTAGAGACGGGGTTTCACCGTGTTAGCCAGGATGGTCTCGATCTCCTGACCTCGTGATCCGCCCGTCTCGGCCTCCCAAAGTGCTGGGATTACAGGCTTGAGCCACCGCGCCCGGCCTCTACCTTTTAAAAAAGAACGTGGGAGGCTGAGGCAGGTGGATTGCTTGAGCTCAGGAGTTCAAGCCCAGCCTAGGCAAGAGAAACCCCATTTCTACAAAAAATACAAAAATTAGCCTGGCATAGTGGTGCATGCCCAGTAGTCCCAGGTACTTGGGGACCTGAGGTGGGAGGATTGAGTCCAGGAGGTCAAGGCTGCAGTGAGCAGTGTTCACACCACCACACTCCAGGCCTGGGCAAAAAAAGTGAGACCCTGTTCAGAAAGAACAGCAGAATACAATGTAAATGGACACTATGATTATTAAATATGTATGTATGTGTATGTTTATATGCTTATCCACACAGACTGGACTGGACAGTTACATGAGGCAGGAAGTACAGGTACTGGATTGCCCATGCTATTCCCACCTCTTCCTCTTCTTCTTCTTCTTTTTTTTTTAAAGACCTGGTCTCTCTCTGTTGCCTGGTCTGGAGTGCAGTGGCGTGATCTTGGCTCACTGCAACCTCTGCCTCCTGGGTTCAAACAATTCTCCTGCCTCAGACATCCCGACTAATTTATTTTTATTTTTGTATTTTTTGGTAGAGATGGGGTTTCACCATGTTGGCAAAGCTGGTCTCAAACTCCAGACCTCAAGTGATCCACTCAACTCAGCCTCCCAAAGTGCTGGTATTACAAGCTTGAGCCCCTGTGCCCAGCCTGACCCACTTCTGATGTCTGTCTGTTTTCCCCGCTGACTTGTCAGACACTGGGTCCAAGAGTATTTTCTTTCTTTTTTGTGTTTCTTTCTTTTTCGGAGGAAACATATCTGTTTTTCCTCCGCCAGCATCTACACCTCCTCCTCTGACTTCTCCCAGAGGTGCATCTTCTCACAGGTAGCACTGGCCGGCAAGACGCTCCCTCTTCTGTAGTAGCCAAGAGGAAGGTGGAAGACACAACTCAGACTTCCGGATTCCTCTCTTCAGCAACTTAGGTCTGTATTTCAGGGGCATGAAGAAAGAAGATATCTACCACTGGGACCAGGTAAGTGGGAGAAGCACCCTAGGGAATACTCTCCCTTGGTCAGGGGCAACAAACGAAATGTACTCACAACATCTAGGAAAGATATTAAATGTATTATGAAGAAAAAAGAAACAATTTATCATTTAACTAGCATGTAATTTTTTTGTGCCAAACAAAGCAACATGCTGCATGCTGATATGGGCATATTAAAGGATACATATTAAATGTGTTGGTGAGGAAAAGCGTCCCTAATGGCGGAGGTAACTATGAGGGAGATGAAAGAAGGAAAAGACACTGGGAGAGAGGCTTTGGAAAAAGCAAAATGGCTGTGTGCTGTGAATGAGGGACTCTCCAACTTCACTCCCTGCATCTAAGGCCAAAAGAAAACTTATTCCTTCTTGGCATAAGTTAGGTTGTTTCTGTTGCTCTTAACCAATGGAACTGATGGACTTCAAGATACGCTATGCCAAAATATGGCACCTTGGCACTTGAAAGAGGAGCCAAAGCAGGCCATAGAAACTGGGTGACTTTGCCCTAAAAAGTAGGTGCTTAAGACCCTCATTCCAGAGGAGTCTTTACTATACATAGAGGAAAGGAATGTCCTCATCTGTGAAGACACAGAAATACCAAGAAGAATGTAGATAAACAGGCCTTGCTAAGTTCCCCCCGATTTATTATCATTAGATCAAACCCATCCTCTTTTGTCCAGTCCTACTTCTATATGACTGTCCCCTCTTCAGCAAACCTAAGCATAAATGTACAGTTTTCTGTGGGTCTTCATTTCTGAAGGCTCCTGTAATAGTTAAACAAATTCAATAAAATTATATACTTTTCTCTTGTTAATCTGTCTTTTGTAATTGGTGTCTCAGCGATGAACCTGCAAAGTTCAAAAGATAGTGCCTTTTCTCCCCACACAACAAAACATGGTGAATGACATAATTTTCAATAATAAAATTTAAACGCAGAAGAAAAAAGATTATCTTTTGGCTCAAACCAGAATTCAAATCAAAATTAGAAGGCTGAATACAGGAAGATGTCCTTTCAATACATCTCACAGTCAACGGAGTCCTGCCTTCTCCCAACAAAATAATTAAGGACACACAGCACATGTTGATGTCACCCAACAATTGTTTGGTGACTTGTGGTTTATAAAGAAGAGCTCTCATTTTTGCTGACAGAATTACTAAACCTTTGGGTGGCTGAGCAATAAATGATATTGGCTATCTGCTTTCTTTTTCCAAACTTAAACAGAAGGCAAGCTGCCCCAATCCAAAGACAATTATTAATGACCCCCATGGCTGCGAGATTCACTTGCGATTTTTGCTCTGTCCAAATCTCACCTTTTCTGTTATTGACTCAATTGTTTTATTTGCACTGATGCAAGATTAACAACAACAGCGTCTCCCTTCATCTTGTTCTATGTAATAGTGTCTATAGAGCAAAGCATTGGGTTTGCTGGTTAGTTCTTCTTTTTTTTTTTTTGGTGAGACAAGGTCTTGCTCTGTCACCCAGGCTCCTGGAGTGCAGTGGCACGATCACAGCTCACCGCAACCTTGACTTCCTGGGCTCAAGTGATCCTCCTGCCTCAGCCTCCGAGTAGCTGGGACCACGTAGGCACATCCCACCTCACCTGGCTAATTTTTAAAAAATTTTCATAGAGACAGGGTTTCACCATGTTGCCCAAGCTGGGCATGGACTCCTAAGCTCAAGTGATCTGCCTGCCTCGGCCTCCCAAAGTGCTGGGATTATGGGCATGAGCTACTGCACCTGGCCTGCTAGTTTTTGTGATACGTATTAAGACATAACTATGCTCATCTCTATGCCAGTTAGAATCATCTAGATGCTTTCACTTTGTGAAACTAGTTTGATATTTTTCAGGCCTTTTTGTAGGGTAAATCCTCAGCAAATGACTCAAAAATGAGTCATGAAAATCCAAATAGTGGTTATCTTTAGTGGGTATGAAGGGAGTTAAATGAAGGAGGTACCACGAGGGGCTTCTGGGGTGCTAGAACCTATGTCTTTACCTGGATGGTTACCACATGGGTGTATGCTTTATAATAATTTATTAAGTTGCACATTTATTTTATGCACTTTTCAGTGTACGGGTTATGTCCTACAATAATAAGCCTTTTAAAAACATTGCATGGCAAAATTCTGTTTTATTTTCCTTTGAAGAAAAGAATTGGGACAACAGTTCCAATGGCCAGAGAAAGGCCACACTTTGATTTTTAACTTATTCTTTATAAAATTACAGTTGGGGAAACCAAGTAGGTGAGAAGTCTTATTTTATCTGGAAAATCAGACTTGTGGAGACAGCAGGGAAACAGCAAAAGGAAAAGAGAACAACTTGATAGACATGAGTTTTGTTCCTAGGTTGGGAAGGAGACTCTATCAGTATTCCATTATACTTTCCAAAGGTGTAGATTATTGTTTCTATTTCTCTCCTAACATAGAATCCTGTGGTTGTCTCATGCCTAAAATGTAAAAACCAACGAAGATTTCAGGCACAGTCTTGCAAACAAGATCTATTTCTGTTAACCTCTCTAATTCACAGTTGAGAAATGCTTATTTGTTTTTTTCTTTATGGAGTTCAGTATGATTGTTCTCATGGAGAAAGAGCAAGACTCTAGATTCTTTTGACTCCAGCTCACACATCTTCCATGAGGACCAAGGAAATATTTTCCATGGAATAAACACACCTCCTCTCTACCCTCATGAAGGCAGATGCTTGAGAAGTTAGAAAACTATGTGCTTCACAAAATGTTTAGCCTACAGTCATCAGAAAACCACAGCTATTCTTGTTTTTAGTCCTCATTATTATTAGTAGAGAGAGAGAGAGAGAAGAGAGATGGGGGCAGGCTAGACCCTGGCTATGGTGGTCGCCTAATTGGCAACAAAACGTCATTGAAACTCTGAAGTTCACATTGATTCATGAGGCACCAGAAACTCCCATTAATTTTGTCATAAACCGATTAGAGCTGGTACACGAACTCAAGGGTCTCAGTATTTAGAGAGACAATGAATAGCCACCCAAATCCCAATACTTTCCCCAGTAAAACCCACTGGGAAAATCTGAGTAAGTTCACAACGAGGTGACATTTGAAATTCCCTGCAGTACTCATATTTATTCACATACATTCAGGAAATTAAAAAAAAAAAAAAAAAAAAAAAAAAAAAAAAAAAAAAAAAAAAAAAAAAAAAAAAAAAAAAAAAAAAAGGGTAGCCAAGAGAAAGTGCCAGCTCCCCATTCCTGGGACCTCTAGCTTGTTCCTAAGAAATAGGCTCCAAGAATCTTGTAAAGGGCTGACCGTCCGGCCGCCGGAACAGGACAGAGGTCGGGGGGAGTCGCTTCACTTTCCCAAATCAAAAGGGGGGAAAGTAAGTGAGAAAATCTCCCGAGTTCAAACATTCCTTTAAACCCTGCAACTTTAAATACTAACTGTGTTTCATGGCTGCCATCTTGAAAAACATTAGTTTGCCAAAGACGCCCTTTGATTCCCATTTGGGATGGAAACGCTTGCAGATAATCCATTGAAACAGGTCCGCACAAAGGCCTTTTCGCAACAATCATGGTGCTTGTGAAGGACAACATTTTTGTGCGCAAAATAAAACATTTTAATGCGCTACAATCCATTACACATATAGCCCTCCATTTCCTTTCAGTAATTATTCATTAGAAAACATTTAACGTCACTGTGGATTTCACACTAGGCAGTCCGGACACAAAGAACAAGAGATGGCCCATTTATAAGGGGCTGGGGCCTTCTTTTCTAATCTGAGAAACTCCAAGGAGGTGGGGCCCGCGGGACACAACAGGCAGGCTAAATTGTGCGGTTAACGGTCAAAGCCCCCCTGCCTACTCTGACACTCATTTAAAGATGACAGGGAACAATAGAGATTTGTTCTGTGCAACCCTTTCTTGTTATGCCGGCGACATCAGCTCCACACATGAAACTGCCCGAGATTTCATTCCACCTGCCACCTCCCTCCCGCCTGGGTCGACTCTCTCCTCTGCTACTTTGCTTGTTCCCACTTTAACACAAAGAGACAGGTAAAGAATATCGTTAAGAAGCGTCCATTCAGCATGTCAGCTTTCATAATACAATTGCCTGTCAGGTTCCCCATGAGCTATGAGGCGCTCAAATGTCTGGGTTTAGGCCAGAAATCCGAACCACGGTTAGGTTAGTGAGCGGGGACAGATCCCCGGCCACCTCCTGCCCTCCCGTAGCGGAAGGCCATCTCCCGGGCAGACACCGAAAACCATCTTTGCTAACAACAGTTTGAAACACTTGCTATACATTAGCGAGGGACCACATGTCAACTCCCAATGGGCGGCTGGGTGTATATTCCTTGAACGTCTGTGTTTAAAATTTTACTAAAACTCATACCCAAAGGCCCAAAACCCTATTGGAAAGGTTGGGAAATATTTATTTTAGAGCTTTTTTTTTTTTTTTTTTTAAACAACAAAGGATCCTTCCCCTGAAAGGGGTGGAGGAAAAAAAAATCTTAAAGCCTCGCCAGATTATCTGATGTAACTAACTATACAGGAATATGTACAGACCTAAAACGCTCATGGTATCGCTTTTACTCTGCATACTGCAGAGAACACACTATCTCGTGAGGCTTGCAGAACGCACTGAGAGGAAACCAGTGAGTCAGAATAGGAACTGGCTTTCATAAAAGCCTTTCAAAACATTGCATGGCAAAATTCTGTTGTATTTTCCCTCAAAGAAAATAATCAGGACAACAGTCCTGGAGACGAAGCCCACACTTTCGTTTTCAGCTTACTCTTTATAAAATGACAGCTGGGGAAGCCAAGTAGGTGAGAAGCCTGTTTTAGTTAGCCTTGAAAATGAGTTAGCCTTGTGGAGACAGCAGGGAAATAGCAAAACCGAAAGAGATCGACTTGATTATACCATCAAAAAGGGGAGATCATTGTTTCTATTTCTCCCCTAACACAGAATCCTGTGGTTGCCTCATGTCTAAAGCTTAAAAAGCAATCAGGACTTCAGGTTTACAGTCTTGTAAACCTTTTTACATTTCTAAAAAAATCCTTGTGTCACTGTATTGTTATTTTTCTTATGATAGCAATCCTGATATTTGCACATTACATTTGCTTCTGGTAATTGTCACGATGTGTTATTGAAAACTGCCTCTGGTCATTGAGTCAAACCTAAGAACATACTAGATATCAGTGGATGCTTAAGTAGAAAGCAATATTCATAATGATGCCAATTGTAGAAACTCAGTGAGTGGTCAAGGAAATTCAAAAAGCAAAAACAGTTTGGATGCTCTGCATGAAAAATCAGCAAATGACGGCCTATGGACCCAATCCAGCCCACTGCCTGTTTTAGAATGACCCTTGAGCTAAGAATGGCTTTTACATTTTTAAATGGTTGGGAGGAAAAAACATCAAGAGAATAGTATTTCATGGCATGAGAAAATTATATGAAATTCAAATTTCAGTATCCATAAATAAAGTTTTATTGGAACACAGACACATTTATGTTTGCCTGTGGCTGCTTTCATGCTACAAAGAGGTGAGCCTAAGATACTTACTATCTGGCCTTTACAGAAAAAGTATGCCAGCCCTGTTCAATGTCCTGTTTAGCACACATCATTCTTTCCTTAGGAACCATATTTCCGAATCAATGGTATTTTAAAACTGCACATACCAAGAGAAGCAAAGTGGAATTTCAAATATAACCCTTTTCCAATCAATGTTTAATGGTTTATAATATATCCCTCAAATGTGGAGTTGGGATACTTCTAAATTAGGACCTTTTTTATTCCCAGCAGCTCTGTGTTCAAAGCACCTAACAGTGTTGAAAAAGAATGTTATTTAGAACCCGAGTTGAGACGTCACCTTTCCAGACCCATGATTGCTTCCCGGCTCACCAAACACAAACCAGAAATTAATGCTGCAGAGAGCAGGCAGTACTTTCCTCATATAACTGAATGCATTTTTGTTCAATGACCAGACGGAGAGGACTGCTCTCTAGGAAGCCCCTCACAAGGTGCTCTCCCCAGTTTGGAATAATACTCAGTGGCAGCTAAAATGTAAACCAAACACATATCAAGAAAGAAGCATGGTCTGATGCTTTGATTCAAGGGGTCTTAACTATGGAATTCACAAGGATCAAATCTGAGAAAGATAATATTGCAAGTTTTTATGTGTTTGATTTACCCAACACTGACAGCTGTACAGTTGAAATGAAGGATTATCTTTTTATGTAACAACAAGGAGACTGTTGGTGTTTTATTATCCAGTTGCAGCCTCTTAATCACCACTGAATGCGTATAATTATGAATATCAGCAAACAGAATAGTGCTTCTAAATTACCTTAGGGATTAAATAGTCTCCTAGTAAAAATGAGAACAGTTCATAGTCTTAATTGGCCCACGGGAGTTGTAAGTGGAGGGGGAAAAAAAAAACACATGCCATTACATGACCATCTTTTCAGCATAAATAGAGGGTTAAAAAACATTAAATGCAAAGCCTAGTCTTCTTGCACTGCTTCCTACTGATAAATGTTAGAAAAAAAGATTGTTGGAAGTTTATAGCAGTTTTAAACACAGGATATATATTCTGATCACATTTAAGCCTTCCCAGAGCCCATGAAGTTCTTTGAAGTTGTTTACCTAAAAGAGTTTGTAGCTGATCTTGTAAAATAAAAAAAAATTTTTAAAAATGGGAGCTTTTCTTGCCTTAAGGAGAATCCTCCTGGTGTCTGCAGCTATCTTTCCCTGGAACAAAAGATAGATATTTCATGGTCTGGGAGCCTTGCAAACACTCAGTAGAAATTGGATATTGACAATGGATTATGTTAAAACCTGTTTGGATCATCAAATGCAAATTTTTTTCAGGGTGTTTTTTTTGTTTGTTTGTTTTTTCATCTCAGTGAGTCCCTTGGATTAATAAGAAAATTAGTGGACTTCACACAGTAGACAGCTTTCAACATGGCTTTTAAATTATTCATCACCCAAAAAGGGCTGTTTAAATAATACTTGGTTAAAAGTGGTTGTGACTTGACGCACATTTAGAAACCACTTAAAGCTAAGGCTGTGGCCAGGCGTGGTGGCTCACACCTGTAATCCCAGCACTTTGGGAGGCTGAAGCGGGCAGATCACTTGAGGTCAGGAGTTTAAGATCAGCCTGGCCAACATGATGAAACCCTATCTCTACTAAAAATACCAAAAAAAAAAAAAAAAAAAAAAAGCTAGGTGTGGCAGCACACGCCTGTAATCCCAGCTACTTGGGAGGCTGAGTCAGGAGAATCACTTGAACTGGCGAGGCAGAGGTTGCAGTCAGCCGAGATCAGGCCACTGCACTCCAGCCTGGGTGACAGAGTGAGACTTCATCTCAAAAGAAAAAACAAAAAAACCCCAAAAAACAAAAACACAAAAACCTAAGGCTGTGGTTCTCAAACCTCAGCATGCAGGAATTTTACATGCAAACTTTAGCATCCTGGTGGACCTAGAAAACCCACAAGAGAGGGCCCAGGAAGCTGCATGCTTGACAGCCATCGTAGATCATTTCTGTAAGGGTATCCCAGGCCCATAGCTATAAGCCCTTAAACTGTGGTCCATGGATGCAGTTCGAGCATCCATAGGTCCTGCTTGAGTCAGAATCTGCATTTTAACAAGTCCCCCGAGGTGACTCAGGGGCACTTTGCTGTTTAAATTACATGGGTGTGAATATGACCCAGTCATACATTTCCCCAGTGATCTAGGGAAAATGAAAAGATTAAGTTAAGGAAGATTGAACGTACGGGGAATTGCTATTCCCCTGAAGTCGTGTGAATACAGAAACATTCATGTTGAAGTTGAAGACCACCAGAGACAGAAAACTCCACCAAACACTGTGGGGTGGAAAAGGGCTCACAGAGGAGGGAGGAAGGAACCAAAACAACCAGGGTAGGCTTCTGCCAAGCTCTGGCTACCAGGGACTCAGGGCCTAGTGACTGTGCAGATGGCAAGCCCAGCTTTTCCTTCTTTTCCCACAACTAGACCTTATTAGAATTTTTCCAGCCCCTTTTCCTCCATATCAAATGCAAGTCAGGCTATTTCTCTTTTGCAATACTAAACTTTCCCTTCTGGAAACTTGGGCCAAAAAGGTCTAATCTCAAATCTGTAAAAGTAAAGGCTAGACAGACACCAAAACCAAAAAGATACTGCTAGTTCCTAAGATCCCTCTTCTTGAAGAAACATATTTTTTTCTGTCCCAATTTTTAAATAAAAAGCAAAATATACAAGCTCTTTAGCCAGAAACTGGCTATGTTTACTGGAAGCATTCATTCCCTAAAGGGCAGACATCTTGGGCACTTATCCTGGGCATGTGGTAACCTGGGAATTGCAGGCTGGGATTTCTTTCTTTTCTTTTCTTTTAAGACAGAGTCTTACTCTGTCACCCAGGCTGGAGTGCAGTGGCGTGATCTCGGCTCACTGTAACCTTTACCTCCTGGGTTAAAGTGATTCTCCTGCCTCAGACTCCTGAGTAGCTGGGACTGCAGGCGCCCGCCACCATGCCTGGCTAAGTTTTTTTTTTTTTTTTTTTTTTTTTTTTTTTTTTTTTTTTTTTGGTAGAGACAAGAGATTTCACTGTGTTAGCCAGGATGGTATCGATCTCCTGACTTCGTGATCCACCTGCCTCAGCCTCCCAAAGTGCTGGGATTACAGGCTTGAGCCACCGTGCCTGGCTTCAGGCTGGGATTTTTATAGCTTATTATGGCAAGGGAGGAGACAGAGAATAAAAGACGAAGAACGAGCATACACAGTCACCCCTTGCGTAACAAATATGTAAGAAATAAAGATAAATGTGTACAATTCTTACAATTTTACTTTTCTGAATTTTGTTATTGCACTGAATGATTTGTGATAAGACAGATGGGGATGAAAAATATACTTATTAAATAAACAGCTATTAAAAGCCCCTAAAGTTCTCTAAAATGGGATTTTTTTTGTTTGATTACAAAAGAATTACACCTTTATTTTAGACATTCTGAAAAAAATGCAACAAAGAGAATAAAAATCATTCATAATCCCACTGCTCAGAAATTACCACTGGTGGCCAAGTGCGGTGGCTAACGCCTGAATCCCAGTACTTTGGGGGCTGAGGTGGGCAGATCACCTGAGGTCAGGAGTTTGAGAGACCAGCCTGGCCAACATGGTGAAACACCATCTCTACTAAAAATAAAAAAATTAGCTAAGTGTGGTGGTGGGTACCTGTAATACCAGTTACTCAGGAGGCTGAGGCAGGAGAATCACTTGAACCTGGGAGGCAGAGGTTGCAGTGAGTTGAGATCGCTCCACTGCTCTCTAGCCTGGGTGACAGAGCAAGACTGCTTATTGTGGAATTTTCCTTCTGGTTCTCCCCACCCCATGCATGTGTGTGTGTGTATAAGTAATACTGGGATAACATTTTATATATGGTTTTAGATTATTTTTAAAATAACGTGATTCATCTTCATAAATTAAGAACGACACACCTAAATATATTTCAAATATCACATCATTTAGATTTGAAACATCTAGAATTACAAGTTTAGGAATCAAAATTCAAGCAACAGTTTATTTCCCGATAAGTTCTATAACCACAATATTTTTAAAATTAATTATTTATTGAGATGGAGTCTCGCTCTGTCACCCAGGCTGGAGTGCAATGGCGCAATATTGGCTCACTGCAACCTCTGCCTCCCAGGTTCAAGCAATTCTCCTGCCTCAGTCTCCTGAGTAGCTGGGATTACAGGTGTGTACCAGCATACCTGGCTAATTTTTGTATTTAGTAGAGATGGAGTTTCACCATGTTGGCCAGGTTGGTCTCAAACTCCTGACCTCAGGTGATCCACCCATCGCGGCCTCCCAAAGTGCTGGGATTTCAGGCATGAACCACTGTGCCCGGCCTCACAATAATATTGTTTATGAGCATTTGGGGCAAGTACCCTTGATTATAGGATTAATATTAAGGACTACAATTATTTTCATCAACAAATGTCACCACTTAAAAAGACTCTACTAAAAGTGGAATTAAATTGGGTGGGGGCATGAGAATACCTTTTGGGGTAATAGTGGTGCTCTGTGTCTCAATAGGGATTTGGGTCACACAGGTATATACCTTCATCAAAACTTACCAAAGGATATAGCCAAGGTTAGTGCTTTAGATTGTATATACTATTTACCTCGAAAGAAAAAACACTGAACACTGACTAATGGCAGGTGTGCAAAGCATTCACGGGGAAGTATGCTGATGTCTGCAACTTTCTTTGAAATCTATCCCCCCAAAATAAGATAGATTAGTGGTTACAGGGATAGATAGATGAAAAATAAGCATAAGTAATAGGTTAATGGTAGAATCTAGGTAGTGGGTGTTTTCTGTATAATTTCTTCTTTTCTGTATTTTAACATGCTTCATCATACAGTGTCAGGGAGAAAAATAATCTGTTAGATCTATGCTAAAAGGCCCAAGGGATGTCTATAATGAGACATGCAAGATGTAGCAAAAGTGTGTGTAATAAGGATTCTAGTTTTGCAGAATAAACAATGATGAAAATACATTCATATATGTATGTGGGTAGCTACCCAAATAGCCCCATATGTTTCTATGACCATGAAGACAATTACATAAAGACCCTGGGGGAAGGAGGTGGAGAGTGGGAGGTGAGAGGTGAGGGCTGAATATGCTTATGCACACGAAGAAATGCAAGATGCATGGGCCTCGATGTGTCATGGTTAGCCAGGGCTGGCAGAATTTCAGATCATTGTCATTTTCTTACAATTTCCTATACCTTTCTACAATGATCATTGATCATTTATGTAATTAAAAGCTATTTTGTGGAAAAAATAAAAGTGGTATTATGAACAGAGCCAGGCTTATGTGATGACAAGGAATCTATTCCCCAAAAGAGAAAAAAGGCTTCATCTTCTGAACTGTATTGAGAGAAACTTCTTGTGCCACTCACTAGTAAAAGTTACATTCTGAAGCAAAGAGAGCAAAGTATATCTTATGGAATCCTGAACGTCTAGAAAATAACATGGAAGGGAAAATAGAGTTTCCTTTTCTACATATGACAGTGATGAGTAAAAGCATGCAGTAATTTGAAGCAGCATCTCCAACCACCATGGCATCTTCCACACTAGATGGTGCTTTTACCAAGCAGAGACTAAATGAAATAATTTTGCAGCATCTGCAAAAACTACTATTAGAAACGTTTACCCCGGAATCTGTATTTTCAGCTTAAGAAGGAAATGATCATACTGGAAATTTGAGTGACTCCAATAGGGACATGAATGTGATTGCAATCATCCTAGCCATGGGGGCTTTCTTCTTATTTTTCAAGTGAACCCAAATGCTGAACAGCCAATCAGCAAATATTTTCTGAGCATCTACCGTGTGCCAGGCATTATAGGAGGTACCTGGTCCCCAGGAATTTACAATCTCTTTAGAAATAGAATGCAATTACAGGAGCAGTGAACAAGGCACCAGGTCTGGACACAATGTCTAATCTTTTAGATGGCTTTTAAGCAGATACCAATAAGAAGGTGGTTAATTAGGAAGTTACTTAAAATATTATCATAAGTGTATGTGTTGAAAATGTGTGATTTGGCTCCCCCTCCCCCATGGTTTTGATATGAAATGTTAATTTTGTTAGTCAAAAGATAAGGTAAGATAGTGGAGGTTGATGGGAGGAAAGTTTTCATATTTTTACCTGGCATAAGAGTCGTTACAGTAATAATATAAAAATATCCTAGCCAGGTTTAAATTCAAGTTTTGATGTGAAAATCAGCGATAGTAAGATCAGTTGCAAAATTAAAACTAAAGGTCTCTGAAATAAGATCCAAGAAGTAATTTATCTAACCCAGTTATGCGCTGAACCCAACATATTACTTGTACACCACTTCACCCATCTTCTAGTGAACCTGCCTACGAATGGAACATGAGAATGAGTCTATTCAAGGCTTAATGAGCTTAATTAATTAGCACTTAAGACACTCAGGGTAAAAATAATTACTACTGATTGCGGTTGTTCCATAACTACAGATGTAACAAAATGGCATGTAACTGTATACGCACATTGTACCAACATTATTTGTCCTGGTTTAGATATTGTGCTCTAATTATGTAAGATGTTAACCATTGAGGGATATTTGAGATCTCTCTGTATTATTTTTGTTACTTCTTGTGAGTCTATCATTATTTTAAAATAAAAATCTTTTTAAAATTGCCTATATCAATTTGATTCTTTGATGTGTTATAAAGTCAGGAAAATATATCGGAACCATGGAAAAGTGCTCATCTGAAACAGTAGAAGTCACCTTCTATAAACATTGAATGAACATGGATATAAGCCATGAGTCTCTTCCTCATTATCTGACAGGGAGCTGTATTAGTTCGTTTTCATGCTGCTAATAAAGACACACTTGAGACTAGGCAATTTACAAAGGAAAGAGGTTCCATGGACTCCCAGTTCCACATGGCTGGGGAGGCCTTACAACCACAGTGGAAAGTGAAAGCTACGTCTCACATGGTGGCAGAGAAGAGAATGAGAGCCAAGTGAAAGGGTTTTCCCGATAAAACCATCAGATCTCATGAGACTTATTCACTACCGTGAGAACAGTATGGGGGAAACTGCCCCCATGATTCAATTCTCTCCCACTGGGTCCCTCCCACAACCCAAGGGAATTATGGGAGCTACAATTCAAGATGAGATTTGGGTGGGGACACAGCCAAATCATATCAGGAGTTTATGGGTTCCCTACAACCCAACTAACTTGGAGAGAAGAGGCAACTGCCCAGATGATTTGCATAAAGTGAGCTTTTGAATGAATCACCTACAAACTAAATATGCCGCCGCCATGTGGACAATGGCTATCGATGGCACAAAGCAAATGCTCGCTAAAATCAGCATTGTTATTCATAGTGCTTCAGTTCTTCATTTTGCTTTGTTCATCAAACTCAGCTCCTTCCAAGGTCATTTCTGAATGGCTCCATCTCTAATATTTCCAATTAACATTTGTTGTTGTTGTTGTTGTTGTTTGAGACGGAGCCTCCCTCCATCGCCCAGGCTGGAGTGCAGTGGCGCAATCTCTGCTCACTGCAAGCTCTGCCTCCTGGGTTCATGCCATTCTCCTGCCTCAGCCTCCCGAGTAGCTGGGAATACAGGCGCCCCCACCCCCCCACCCCACGACACCCGGCTAATTTTTTTGTATTTTTAGTAGAGATGGGGTTTCACTGTGTTAGCCAGGATATTCTAGATCTCCTGACCTCGTGATTCCGCCACCTTGGCCCTCCCAAAGTGGCTGGGGATTACAGGCATGAGCCACTGTACCCGTTTTTTTTTTTTTTTTTTTTTTTTTTTTTTTTTTTTTTTTTGAGACAGGTTTTCACACTGTCACTCAGGCTGAGTGCATGGCATGATCACAGCTCACTGCAGCCTTGACCTCCCTAGCTCAAGTGATCCTCCCACCTTAGCCTCTGGAGTAGCTGGGACCACAGGCATGTACCACCACATCCAGCTCCTTTTTGATTATTTTGTAGAGGGGGGTCATACTATATTGCTCAGTCTGCTCTCGAACTCTACTCTCAAGAGATCCTCCCACTTGGGCCTTCCAAAGTGCTGGGATTAATAGGCACAAGCCACCATGCCCAGCCCAGTTTGTTCTTTTTTAATCTGGAGTAAACTCCATCCAAATAATGTTTTACCAAAGGAATCTGGGAATTAATTCATAAGAAGGAAGAGCTTCATCCATTTTTCAAAAAAGTGTAACTATGTATAAGTCAATCTGCATGGTTACTTCTACATGCATTTTGTAAAGCCATGACAATAAAACAAAAGGCACATGTGACCTTGAGGACAGGCCCATCTGTTCTTTCATTGCAGGACCTACAGCGAATACTCCTCTCTGTCCATCAACTAAATTATTTTCTCCCAATGAATCATGCTTCCTGGAGTTACCACTTTGAGATATGCAAGAATGGCAACTAAAAGCAGGACTTTGTTTTGGGCATTCAGATACATTTTCGGTCAAGGACAGTACCATTTTGAGTTACCAGTTGCCAAGGTGACAGTATTCAGTGCTATAGAAATGGGTAATTGACTGAATGGATCAATGACAAACTGTAGCTAGTGTTTCTTCATGGTGCCTGAGGCTTCTGTGAACAGCTACTAAATTATTCTAACTACATCCATAAACATTTCTGTAAGCTTTTTGGCTGTCTAGGCAGGAGGAGAAACAATCCTTCAACAGATAATGTTTTCTAAATAGAGAACACATGAGATGATTATGCTATTGAAACCCAGAAAACATGTCCTTGGAAGTCTTTATGCCTATAATTAACTCCTGGAAAGAAGCAATAGGTTTGACACTCAAGTTCTGTCTTCCATCTTCCCAGGAGAGCTTTACCATTGTCTATAATGGTAATAAAATACCACAATAAAACCAGCTCAGTTTTAGCTTCTTAAAATGATCGTTACCTGGGACAAAGTTGGGCTTATCACATTTAAAAGGAAACACAAGGTATCTAGGGTAATGAAGAAAATGTACCAATAGTCTTACGTGACCTACTATTTCCTTCTACACGAGGTCACCATCTATTATTTAAGATCCAACTGCACTAGCACAGTAGCCACTAGCCACATGTGGCTATTTAAATTAGTGAAAATTCAGTCAAATTTACAATTCAGTTCCCCAGACACCAGCCTCAGTTCAACCACTCAGTAGTCACACGTGGCTGATGGCTCTTGCATTAGGCAGTGCTAACAGAGACCATTTCTATCTTTATTGAACAGCACGCTGTTCTAGACCAATTTGAAATGAATTGGTAACACTCTCAGTCTTTGGTTCTAAATCATCATACTAGCCCCCACCAACAGAAGGGAGACATCTAAATGATCATCTTAAATACAATCTTTCATTAAATAAATTCAGAATCTTATGCACAAACCCAGTTCTCTCTCCAGGCCCAACGGAGGCCCAGCATTATAGTCATTTGGAAAGTTCTGGGTAGAAAAGAGGTCACCAAGTGTGACCACCTTCAAGTGTTCAAGTCACATTACCTTGGATTCCATCATGCACAGAGGGACAGCAGGTTGTTAACAACTATTCTTCTTGAGCCATTCAAAACTTGCTTCCCACTGACTTATGATTCTGTGATGCATGACACCCAGCAACAAGGTTATGAGGTGATTCTAGCTTGTGGGGCGGAGCTGAGTTAATAATTTACAGTGGGAGGCAGAGACTGCATCTTATGGCCATCTACCTGTAGGCACACAGGGCGAGTGCTCCAGGGAGATAAGAACTGGAAACCCGACCTCCCTTGAGATTATGTTACAGACGCTGCTGATCTTTGATTAGTTGCTTATATTCCTGACCAGTCGCTGACTATTGAAATAATGGCAGGACCCTCAGTGAGCTATGCTAAATAAATAAATAAAATAAAATAAAATAATAAAATAAAGTAAGAAAGAAAGGAGGGAAGGAGAAGAAAATTCTCCCAATCCCTTAACCTAGGATCCAGCTATAGGGAACTCCTGTTGGAAGCACTTGTTGGCTCTGTTTGGAAAACTTTATATCCTTAATCTTCAGGGAATCAAGTTGATTGGGTAACTTCAAGGTTTCATAATACGGAGACTCTGGACTTTACTTTCATTTTATTACTATTTTCAGATGATACAGTAAGGCAGGGGTACTATCATCTCGTTAAAAATCACAAGGTTGCTGATATTGGAGGTGGTTAAGTTACAGATGGGTTTACCGTGAAGTTCAGAGTTCACCCCTTCCTGGTCTGGACCTCATCGTATATTTATAAAGTTGTATTCTTGTTCTTTCAGAGAACCCCACCCATTACCCAACCACATTGTATGCCTTGGGCCCCAAACTTGAGCCTGCTACTGCAACGTGATCACGGCTAAGAGTATGGACGGTGGATTCAGTGCTGGGTTAATTCGAACCCAGACAGCACCCCCTGTTGGATGGAGGACTGTGGGGCGGCAACTGACCTCAGGATTTGGTTTAATCCCATTTCATGCATCTCTCTCTCTCTCTGTATATATCCTATTGGAGAACCCCTAACACAAGCCCTGACAAGAGCAGAAACATGCTCATAATTCTTTGGATGCTCTAATTTTTGATCGATTTTTTTTAAAGAAACAATTCCATTTTTGTAATTGAATAGGTAATATATCCTTGATTTGGTTACAAAGGGACAACCAGAAATAGTATATTAAAATGCTTTTTAAAATATATAATATACATATATTTCAATTTTGAAATCTAATTTATTTTTTTTCTTGAGATGGAGTCTTGCTCTGTCACCCAGGCTGGAGCACAGTGGCAGGATCTCAGCTCACTGCAACCTCCACCTCCCAGGGTCAAGTAATTCTCCTTCCTCAGCCTCCTGAGTAGCTGGGATTGACAAGGCACCTGTCACCACATCCAGCTAATTTTTGTATTTTTAGTAGAGATAAGGTTTCACCATGTTGACCAGGCTGGTCTCGAACTCCTGACTTCAAGTGATCCACCTGCCTCAGCCTCCCAAAGTGCTGGAATTACAGGTGTGGGCCATCGTGCCTGGCCTACATGATTCTTTATACATTTTTGCATGTCTGAAATATATTTTTAATTAAAATATAAATCACATATAACATAACATTCACTTATTTAAAGTATACAATTCATTTTTTAAGTACAGTTGTACCTCAGTATCCATAGGTGATTGGTTCCAGGACCTTCAAAAACCCATGGATACTCAAGTACCTGGTATAAAATGGCATAGTATTTGCATATAACCTATACACATCCTCCTGTATACTTTAAATCATTGTTAGGTAACTTATAATACCTAATAGAATATAAATGCTATGTAAATAGTTGTTATACTATATCGTCTAGGCAACAATGACAAAAAAAAGTCTGTATATCTTCATACAGATGAAAACTTTTCCCTGAATACTTTTGATCCAAGGTTGGTTGAATTCACGGAAGTGGAAAAGTGGAACCCATAAATACGGAGGGACTATTGTAGATTCACGATGTTGTACAATCATCATCACTATCTAATTCGAGAACATTTTCATGATGCTCAAAAGAAACCCTATATCCATTATCTACGATCTCCCTTTTCCCCACCCTAGCACCTGGAAACCACTAATCTGCTGTCTCTATAGATTTGCCTATCATGGATGTTTCATATGAACACAGTCAAACAATATGTGACCTTTCATGACTGGCTTCTTTTACTTAGCATTGTGTCTTCAGGGTTCATCCGTGTTGTAGCATGAACCAGTACACTTCATTTTTATTGCCACATAATGTCTCTGATATGGATATACCACATTTTGCTTATTCATCAGTTGATGGACATTTGGGATTTTTCCACTTTTTGGTTATTGCAAATAATGCTGCTATGAACATTCACGTGCAAACTTTTGTGTGGACTTGTTTTCATTTCTCTTGGGTATATACCTAGGAGTGGAATTGCTGGGTTACGCGTTAACTCTATGTTTAACTTTTTTTTNGGCCTGTTTAACTTTTTAAGGACCTGCAAAACTGTTTTCCAAACTGGCCATGTCCTTTTACATTCCCGCCAACAATGTATGAAGTTTCCAGTTTCTCCGAATTCTTGCCAACACGTGTTATTGTTGTTCACCTTTTTTATTCTAGTCAAGCTAATTGATGTGCAGTGGTATCTCATTGTGGTTTTGATTTCCATTTCATTGATGACTAACGATGCTAAGCATCCTTTCATGTGTATTTGCCGTTTCTATACCTTCTTTGGACAACTGTCTATGCAAATCCTTTGCCCATTTTCAAGATGGGTTCTTTGTCTTTTTGTTGTTAAGTTGTAGAAACTCCTTATATATTCTGGATACTAGACCTTTATCTGACACTGTATATGATTTGCAAATATTTTATCTCATTCTGTAGGTTGTCTTTTCACTTGCTTGATAGTATTCTTTGAAACACAAAAGACTTACATTTTGATGAAGTCTAATTTATCTATTTTTTCCCCTTTGGTTTCTTATGTTTTAAGTATAATATCTAAGAAACCACTGCATAATCCAAGGTCACAAAGATGTATACCTGTGTTTTCTTCTAATAGTTTTATAGTTAATCCATTTTGAGTAAATTTTTGTATATTTATGTGAAGGTGAGGTCTAACTTTATTACGTTGCATGTGGTATGTTGTTTCAGCATCATTTGTTGAAAATTATTCTTTCCCCATTGAATCATCTTGGCTCCCTTGTTGAAAATCAGTTGACCATAAACATAGTAGTTTACACCTGAACTTTTAATTGTATTCCATTGATCTATATGTCTGTCCTTATGCCTGTACCACACAGTTTTGATCACTGTAGCTTTGTAGTCAGTTTTAAAATCAGGAAATGTAAAACATCCAATTTCATTTCCCTTTTTTAAGATGATTTTTGCTATTCTGGGTTCCTTGCATTTCCATGAAGTTTAGGGTCAGCCTATCAATTTCTGCAAATAAATCAGATAGCATTTTGATAGGGATGGTATTGAATGTGTAGGTCAATTTGGGGAGTATTGACATCTTAATGATATTAAGTCCTCCAATCTGTGAGCATAGGATATCTTTCCATTTGTTTAGGTCTTCTTCAATTTCTTTCAATGACACTTTATAGTTTTCAGTGTTCAAGTCCTACACTTCTTTTGCTAACTTTATTCCTAAGTATTTTATTCTTCTTGATGCTTTTGTAAGTAGAGTTATTTTTTTAATTTCATTTTCAGATTGTTCATTGCCAGCACACAAAAATATAATTGACTTTTGTGTAATTGACTTTTGTGTATTGATCTTGTATCCTGCAACCTTGCTGACCTCATTTATTAGCTGTAACAGTTTTCTTGGTGTCATAAAATATTTTGAGTTTAAAAGAGGTCAGGTCAACATCAACTATCATATATCATGTTGATAGTACGTGCCCTTAATGCGATGTGATGAAAATAACACCCTGCCTCTGTGGTCTTCCAAATAACTCATAACACCAATATAATGATGAGAAGAACATCAGACAAATTTAAACATTGGGGCAACCTACAAAATGCCTGCCTTGCACTCCTCAAAATTGTCAAGGTCATCCATAACAAGGAAAGTCTGAGAAACTGTCACAGCCAAGAGAAGCCAAAGGAGACACTATGACTAAATGGAATGTACCTTGTATGGGATCATGGAAAAGAAAAAGGGCATTAGGTAAAAACTAAAGAAATAGCTTATGTAATACACCTAGTGCAATGCCTTGTACATTGCTCAATGAACAGAAGTCCCAAGAGAGTCAGCTAGATAGAGACTAGCTCCCATCCCACTCCTCAGTTTCCCAGACTTCCCCTTCAATAATGTCTTCTATGTTCTTTCAGTCATTCCATTCATCAATATGTATATACATATATAAATACATTTATTGTTTAAAACACATGCAAGTGGGAGCATATAATATACACACACTCTAGTCCTTGCTTTTGATTTTTTTTCCCTTACTCTCTCATTGTGATCATTCGATTCTGTTGAAATATCTCCAGTGGCATATGGGTTAGGGGTTTGGGATAACAGGAGTACCTAGGTATCTGTAGAAAATTTACAAATAGGCCGGGCGCGGTGGCTCAAGCCTGTAATCCCAGCACTTTGGGAGACCGAGACGGGCGGATCACGAGGTCAGGAGATCGAGACCATCCTGGCTAACACGGTGAAACCCCGTCTCTACTAAAACTACAAAAAAACT
Source organism: Rhinopithecus bieti (assembly GCF_001698545.2). Lineage (NCBI taxonomy): Eukaryota > Metazoa > Chordata > Mammalia > Primates > Cercopithecidae > Rhinopithecus > Rhinopithecus bieti. The sequence goes on from NW_016806995.1 coordinate 1,124,923, forward strand.
AGCCGGGCGAGGTGGCGGGCGCCTGTAGTCCCAGCTACTCCGGAGGCTGAGGCAGGAGAATAGCGTGAACCCGGAAGGCAGAGCTTGCAGTGAGCTGAGATCCGGCCACTGCACTCCAGCCTGGGTGACAGAGCAAGACTCCGTCTCAAAAAAAAAAAAAGAAAAGAAAAGAAAATTTACAAATAATAATAAAACAATTAAGTCAGCCTGCTTTTTATTATCACCAGGCACTAGCAATTCTAAGCAATGTCAGTAATAAAAATATTTCTCCCTAAAAGAATATTTTTGTTGATTCAAGTTTAAAGTGATTGCTGTGGTTTCTGCTGAGTTATAATAATGGACATATAAACTTCACATGATTTCATTTTGTTGATTTTCCCCTAAAAAGCATTGCATTCTACACAGAAGTCTATCTGGAGAATTTCTAGTTATGCTAACATCCCCTGGCATATACAAACTTACCTATGTGTGTTCATTTTCTGAGCAAGATCTTATCGAATTCGCACTGTTTGAGCTTACTTCAGGCACTATTTGTGTTTCTAGTCCCCATGATGCTGTATATTTTTGACTTTATACACCAGACACCAGACTAGAAACAAAGCATGATAGCTAGATGCAATTTTTTCTTTTTCAGAGTTAATTTTGCTTATGTGATTTTTTTTTTTTTTTTTTTTTTTTTTTTGAGAGAGAGCGATGGGATCTTGCTTTGTTGCTCAGACTGGTCTTGAACTCCTAGCTTCAAGTGATCCTCCTCACCTTGGCCTCCCAAAGTGCTGGGATGACAAGTGTGAGCCATCGTGCCTGGACCTTATATGATGTTTTAAATGAGATTAATCAGTCATAAAAATATTTGGGAAGAGGCAGAATCAGCCTGACCACCAAGCTTTGAAATGGTCNGGTCTTGAACTCCTAGCTTCAAGTGATCCTCCTCACCTTGGCCTCCCAAAGTGCTGGGATGACAAGTGTGAGCCATCGTGCCTGGACCTTATATGATGTTTTAAATGAGATTAATCAGTCATAAAAATATTTGGGAAGAGGCAGAATCAGCCTGACCACCAAGCTTTGAAATGGTCTCTGGGCCAGGTACAGTGGCTCACACCTATAATAGCACTTTCAGAGGCCAAGGTGGGAGGATCACTTGAAGCCAGGAGTTCGAGACCAGCCTGGGCAATATAGAGAGGCCCTGTCTCTACAAAAAATTTAAAAATTAGCCAGGCATGTTGGTGTGCACCTGTAGCTCAGCTACTTGGGAGGCTGAAGTGGGAGGATCACTTGAACACAGATCAAGGCTGCAGAGAAATTGTAGAGAAAACCATAAACCATTCAACAGAAAAATAAAAGGAAACAAATATATACATTTAAAAAAAAAATCAGGCTGGATGCAGTGGCTCACACCTGTAATCCCAACATTTTGGGAGGCCAAGGTGGGCAGATCACTTGAGGTCAGGAGTTCGAGACCAGCCTGAACAACATGGTGAAACCTGTCTCTACTAAAACACAAAAATTAGCCGAGCGCAGTGGCGCATGCCTGTAGTCCCAGCTACTCGGGAGGCTGAGGCGGGAGAACTGCTTGAACCCAGGAGTTTGAGGTTGCAGTGAGCCAAGATTGTGCCACTGCACTCCAGCCTGGGTGACAGAGTCACCCAGATGGACTCTGTCTCAAAAAAAAAAAAAAAAAGATTCAAATTTCAAAGAACAGTGGCAGAAAAACAAAATATACTGATTTTACTGAACTAAATCAAATAAGTATTTAAATACTTTGATCGTTTCTGAAACATGTTCTGAAACAAAGGACAAAATAATATCAACTCCATGGAAGACTGAATATACAGATGATCAATGACCAGGCCATATATAAAACCAGAAATCTCACCCACAGCCTGCAGCAGCCTACCCAGAAAGCTAGCCCATTGTTTACAGTAACCAGACCAAGAAGCCAGCAGACAACACATCACACTAGTAAGAAATCAGACCACTAACTCCAGGGAGTCAAACAATAAGCCTTAGAACAATCAGCCCAAGGTAGCCAGTACTTGATTCATCACCGACAACTTCCCTAGTTTTTATCCCTGCTTTCTATTTAGGACCAATTAGAGTAGCCCAAATATGCACCCCTAACCAATCACAGAGGATGCCCTGCTTCTGGCTAGCCCACCTACAGCTTCCTCCCTGCAAACAGCCTCCAACTGAGGCACACCTGAAGCTGTCCTTTTCCCCAGTATGAAACTTTCCTACTCTTCTGCCTGCCGTTGAGTCTCTGCCACAAATGCATGCGATGGTAGCTGACCCCCTTGCTATAGCAATCTCTGAATATTTGCTTATTCTCATTTTGTTGGTCTTCATTTATGTCCACAATTGCTATCATTCAGCCATTTGATCTGATTTTTTGCAGAAATTCTTAGCAAATATAATAGAAATGTAAGATGAATTCTGTAATGAAGACGTCTTAGTGGAAAATTTTCAACAATAGAGGCATGTGAAAACTGCAAGAATTAATCTGAAGAAACAAAGATACAGACAATATTACCATTTCTGGAATGTGCTGTGAAAAGAATTTTTTTTTTTTTTAGACGAAGTCTCGCTTTGTCACCCAGGCTAGAGTTCAAGTGGCACAATCTCAGCTCACTGCAACCTCCGCCTCCCGAATTCAAGCAATTCTCCTGCCTCAGCCTCCTGAGTAGCTGGGATTACAGGTGCCCGCCAACACACACGGCTAATTTTTATATTTTTGTCGAGATGGTGTTTCACCATGTTGACCAGGAGGGTCTCGAACTCCTGACCTCAAGTGATCCGCCCGCCTCAGCCTCTCAAAAGTGCTGGGACTATAGGCATGAGCCACCGAGCCTGGTGATGAAAAGGAATTTTTATGAATCTCTACCAACCTTATCCTTAAGACTTTCCCCAACTATTTATATATCTGTTGCTTTCTGTCTATTGAACATGCATATGCAAAAAGGATCGATATTGATAAAATCATTGACAGACTTGCCAGAGTTGAAAACAGAAACTAATGACAAATATGTAGATACAACTTTTTAATCATTTGTCAAAAAAATACATGAATGTAATTTAAAAAGACTAATCCATTACTACTACTCCCATTTTGTACTGCAATATTTAATTTTGAATTTGTTTCTTTTACTGCATGATTTTATATATCCAAAGTTCAATGAAACATCTCACTGTTTCTACTTCTTTTCTGGCTATCAGTGTTACTTGTTTCATTTCATGACCATTGCTGAAAATAATTTTGTTGTAGAGAACAGGGGGGTGTTAAAAATGACCTCTTGCCAGGCATGGTGGCTCATACCTGTATCCCAGCACTTTGGGAGACCGAGGCGGGTGGATCGCCTGAGGTCAGGAGTTTGAGACCAGCCTGGACAACATGGTGAAACCCCATCTCTACTAAAAATACAAAAATTAGCTGGGCATGGTGGCGGGTGCCTGTATTCCCAGCTATTCGGGAGGCTGAGGCAGGAGAATTGCTTAAACCTGGGAGACGGAAGTTGCAGTGAGCCGAGAATTGTGCCACTGCACTCCAGCCTGGGTGACAGAGCAAGATTCCATCTAAAATAAATAAATAAATAAAAATGAACTCTTGCAGGTGTGTGATACTGTAGGTATGCCACCGCATTGCCTAATGTACTTTTAAATGGATATTGTGTGGATTCTCCATAGAAGATTGAACTAGGTCCTAGAGGTTAGTGTTTAAATTGTTTCAAGTTATGCTATTAATACTATAAAGAATGCTGTAATCTGACTCTAAGACATGCATATATGGAAAACTGTAGGATATGGAGTTCCTATAAGTTGAATTACTGAGTCAAGGTTTACATGACATTAATTATTTTGCTAAACACTGTCATAATGCCTTACATCAAAGATGAACGAATTGACATTCCACATTGTGGAATTGTGTGACATTGGCAGTGCACAAAGATACTTCTTTTCTATACTCTGGCTATCTTTGTATTATCAAGTCTTGATTGTTGCCTATTTCAGGATTTTCATAATTGTAAGGAAGGCTGATCCTCTTTTCTCATGCTTCAAAGCCATCTGAATTTACCTTTAATCCTTCCTCTCCCTGCTTTTGTCTTCTCTCTTCTTCCCAACTTTTTTGGATTGTTGGTCTTTTCTAATTTATTTCCAAGAGCTCTTTACATCTTAAGGCAATTAGTCGTTTGTCATGTGCTACAAATAATCATCCCAGTTTGTTTCTTGCCCTTTGACATTATTTAGGGTTTTTCAAAATTTGTTTTCAATTTGTACAAAATTTTGTCAGACGTTTTTTCTTAATGGCTTCTAGGTTAGAATTTTGTTCATCAAGGCCTTTGCCACTCCAAACATTCTCTGTAGTCTTTTAAGCATAACAACAGCTTAAAAGTGGAAATGTTAACTTATTTTTATTTTTTTGAGGAGAAGGCTCACTCTGTTGCCCAGGCTGGAGTGCAGTGCAATGGTGCTATCTTGGTTCACTGCAACCTCTGCCTTCCACATTCAAGCAATTCTCCTGCCTCAGTCTCCTGCATAGTTGGGATTACAGGTGCCTGCCACTACTTCTGGCTAATTTTTGTAATTTTAGTAGAGACAGGGTTTCACCATGTTGGCCAGGCTGGTCTCCAATCCCTGATCTCAAGTGATCCACCCACTTTGGCCTCCCAAAGTGCTAGGATTACAGGCATGCATGAGCCAGTGCACCTGGCCAGAAATGTTAATTTATTAATGAGAAGCACTTCTTTCCTCCTGAAAATGTACATATGAAGCAATACGGTATTATGAACAAACTATTCTCTTATGGAAAAATATAAAAGATTTTGAAAGCCTCCTATAAGCTTGAGCATCGTAACAGGAACCCGATTGCCTTCCCGCAAAAGGACAAGACTTTATCAATTCACTTCAAGAAATAAGGGCCGGCTCTAGGGTCAGAGGCCTAATAATTCTGGAATCCAACAAGCTGGGTGTGAAGTCTCTCTCCACCACTTCCTCACTGAGTGGTTTTTGGAAAGAGTTTGAATCCTGCTAAGCCTCAGTTTCTATGTCTGTGAAATGGGAGCAAATGATATTTTCTACCGTGCAGGGTTGTCTTTTGATTAAATGAGGTAATTAACCCATGAGTGTAGCATGATTACTGGCTCATCACAAACACACTACTACTGATTTAAATGGAAGTGGGGACAATGTCAGCTACTCCCATTTACTAAGCAACTACCCTACAGGAGGCAGGAAATATAGAAACATGACTGAAGAGCATAAAAATGCAATATGATTGGGTGAGGCAAGAATACATGTCACCAACATACCAGGGCAAGGGAAAGAGATGAGCAAAACGGCTGTCAGGGTCAAGAACCATCTGAAGCCTTCATGCAGGAGGGAATATTTGAGATGGTCCCTGAAGGATGGGGTAGGAAATGATTTGAGGCAAAGGGAACTAGAAAATTGGCAGAAAAATCAGCCAACATTTAGATTACAGTGGAGTACAGGGTACCTAGAAGTAAGTGGTGGCTAGACAGGTAAGCTGTAGTCAGCTGTGGTCCTTTCTAAGGTCTTTCCCCAGTAGAAAATACATCTCTCTTTTCACTTAACTTCATGTTGCAGACAGCTGGGACTTCATGTGGCATGTTCCCCCTTTTCTTTTTAGGAATATACCCCCTTCCACAACTGTTGGCCAGGCATGTGGCTGTCCAGCTGCAAACTACAACTCCCAAGCTCCTTTGCAGTCAGGTATGGCCATGTGACTCAGTTCTCACCAATGGGATGTGAGCAGAGTGAAGTGTGCACATTCTGTATCTCTGTTGCCCAGGCTGGAGTGTAGTGGCACAATCTCGATTTACTGCAACCTCTGCCTCCCGAGTTCAAGCTATTCTTGTGCCTCAGCCTCCTAAGCAGCTGGAATTACAGGTGCCGCCACCACGCCTGGCTAATTTTTGTGTTTTTAGTAGAGACAGGGTTTCACCATGTTGGCCAGGTTGATCTTGAACTCCTGACCTCAAGTGGTCCGCCCACCTCAGCCTCCCAAAGTGCTGGGATTACAAGCGTGAGCCACCATACCCGGCCCCGTATCTCTTTCTTTAAAAGGAAATTGTTTGGCTTCTACCCCTCACTGTTCCCCTTCCTATTGGCTGGATTATATTAATATATCTTGTGGTAAACTGGTTTTGACCATGCAGACAAGGACAACTCCTAGGAGACAGCAGAACAAGATGGAAGGTATCTGTGATCCTGGATAGTGTGGCAGAACAGATACCTACCAACGCTGGACCACTCATCTGCTTCTAATGGGAGAGGGAAATAGGTTTTACCTTCTTTGAGGCTCTGCCTTTTGGAGTTTCTGTTTCAGTAGCTGATATGGTTTGGCTGTGTCTGCAACCAAAACTCATCTGGCGGGTCAGAATCCCCAAAGCTATCCAAATTAGACATGCTGTGCCGCAACATTTTATATTCTATGAATTATTGTAGTTTACTTAATTTGAATTTCATTCTGTCTCCACTTGAATTGTAGGCTCCTTCTGAGCAGGAATATAGTTACTTGCTTTTTTACCTTCTACTCAAGACCTTCCAGAGGTCGAGGGGGGCCTGGGCCACTCAAGTTTTCTGATATTTCAGGCAGTACAAACCACAAGGCAATGCCAAAAACAGAAGCACAGTCATTTCTCTTTTGTCACAGTCCACAGAGCATGGTGGTTGGAGACTTCTAAAGCCAGACTCCCTGGGGTTCAAATCCCAGCTCCATGAACTCTGTGACCTTGGACAAGTCACCTTGCCTCTCTGTGTCTCAATATCCCCATCTATCAAATGGAATAATGATACCCTACTTAGTTATAACTTACTAAAAGTAAACAATTATTCTAACAAACCCCTATTAATTAGTAATGTTTTATTAACATTCCCCAATCACTTTGGGTACAGTTTCCCTTTTTTTCTTAGCTTTCTGGTTTCTGATACAGACAGGCCCTAGATTGAACCCTTGCTGAGGACTGGGGAGCTTTCTGTATCTACGTAGAGAGCCACGTATGCAGTCACAAAGATCTCAGTTGATTATTAGGGTTTTGTTAGAATAATTGTTTATGTTTAGTAAGTTATAACTTTAAACACAAAACCAAACACAAAGTAATGTAACTGTGCTCTTCAAGATAATTCCAGAATTCATAATCTAATAATAAATTCTTGGTACACTACAGCAAGGGTCCCCAACCTCCAGTATTGTTCCGTGGCCTGTTAGGAATTGGGCCACCCAGCAGGAGGTGAGTAGTGAGTAAGCAAGCATTACCCTCGAGCTCCACCTCCTGTCAGATCAGCAGCAGCAGATTCTCACAGGAGCGTGAGCCCTATTGTGAACTGTGCATGCGAGGGATCTAGGTTGCACACTCCTTATGAGAATCTAATGCCTGATGATCTGAGGTGAAACAGTTTCATCCCAAAACCACCCCCGCCCCTCCCTGCCCTGGTCTGTTGAAAAATGGTCTTCCACAAAACCAGTCCTTGGTGGCAAAAAGCTTGGGGACCACCGCACTACAGGTTGAAATGTTGTAAGTTGAACCATGGTTACCTTCTTTCAGTCTTGTTGGTGTTTCTTTGTGATTATACACACACACACACACACACACACATCCTTACTTGGAGATGATATCCAAAATCTAATCACGTGGCTCTTGGCAACCGTGACACTCAGACAGAACCGCCCTCCAAGCCCCTCTATATGCTATAAAATGCCCTGCCTCCAGGGCACTAAGCCCCATTAGCCACTTATAATCCAAATCTTTGAAGTAAGAAAAAGGGAAGGAAGGAAGGAAGAGGAAGATTGAAGGGAGGGGAGATGAAGAAAGGAGAGAGGGAAGGAAGGGATGGACTTGAAGCAGAAAATGAAGCCGAAAGCAAGAAAAAAAAATTTGTTTGAGATGAAGTCTTGCTCTGTCACCCAGGCTGGAGTGCAGTGGCACAATCTCAGCTCACTGCAACCTCCACCTCCAATTCAGGCGATTCTCCTGCCTTAGCCTCTCGAGTAGCTGGGATTACAGGCATGTGCCATCACACCAGCTAATTTTTGTATTTTTAGTAGAGACGGGGTTTCACCATGTTGGTCAGGCTGCTCTCAAACTCCTGACCTCAAGTGATCTGCCCGTCTCGGCCTTCCAAAGTGCTGGGATTACAGGTGTGAGCCACCATGCCCAGGCAGAAAATTAACTTTAGATGTGATCAAGACACCCAAGAGAGGTCAGACTGGAAATGTGGCCTTGGAGAGACAGGGGTGGTCAGAAGCCAGCCCTCAGACGTCTGTTTTTGTGCTATGAATTGCCATCTGTTAAAGCTATACAGTTTTAGTTGAAAGAGAAATACTGAGCCTATAGCTTCTTTTTTCTAGGTTGTTAAAGTACAATGCTTGAAAGTATCTCGTCTGATGAGGTTTGGTATTTTAAATGGTTTTAAGGGCTGAGTGCAGCTGCTCATACTTATATTCCAACACTTTGGGAGGCCAAAGCAGGAGGATTGCTTGAGCTCAGGAGTTAAAGGCTGCAGTGAGCCATAATGGTGCCACTGTACTCCAGTCTGGGCAGCAGAACAAGACCCTGTCTCAAAAACAAACAAAAAATCCATCAGATAAATGAGTTTAAGCATTTGGGAGGCATTTCCCTTTTTTTCTTAGCTTTCCAGTTTCTGATACAGGCAATCCCTAAATTAAACCCTTGCTGAAGTCTGGGGAGCTTTTTGTACCTATGTAGAGATCCACATATACATTCGCAAAGATCTCAGAAAATCATTGCCAAACATCCTAACTGTCTACTGAGTTGGAAAATTCATGGTTTGATCAGCTAGGTCTGTGCATATTGTACTGCTCTCAGATTAAAGCTTCTGTGATCACAAATGGGTACATAACAGATTTCACTCCTCCCAAAAGCAGGGTTCCAGAAGAAGTCAAACCCCTATGATACGGTTTGGCTGTGTCCCTACCCAAATCTCATCTTGAACTGTAGCTCCCATAATTCCCACGTGTCATGGGAGGGACCCTGTGGGAGGTAACTGAATCATGGGGGTAGGTCTTTCCCATGCGTTCTCATGATAGTGAATAAGTCTCACGAGACCTGATGGTTTTATAAAGGGGAGTTCCCCTGCACATGCTCTCTTGCCTGCTGCCATGTAAGACGTGTTTTGCTTCCCCTTTGGTTTCTACCACTATTGTGAGGCCTCCCCAGCCATGTGGAACTGTGAGTCAATTAAACCTCTTTTCTTTATAAATTACCCAGCCTTGCATTATGTCTTTATTAGCAGCATGAGAACAGACTAACACACCCTATCGAGGTGGGATTTACATTTATCACTGATACTTCTCTGCATGGTTCCCCAGGAGTGGGCATGCTATTACTACAGTTACAGTCTTCCTCATATTTGAATTATAAGAATATATAAAGCTAGTATTTTCAATTGTCTCAATTCTTTGAGAGTAAATAGGGGAAAAAACCTGCTCTCTGGAAATCACAGGAGAAAATGCTTTCAGGTTTCTTAACCCCTAGAAGCAAAATGGGACATGAAAAGTTGCAACGTATCATAGTCATTGTCATTTATCTCTGTGCTTCCTTCCTTCCCTCAAATGACTGTGTTCCAGCTGAAAGGTAGAAAAGAGGTTCTAGAAGTGTCTTAGTTTTGGGATGGGGTAGTAGGTTTTTGTTTTTGTCTGCCCATCAGCCTCCCTCCTTCTAGTAAGCGTGTTTTCCTTTGCCTTGACTCCAGGCCTCCAACTCCATGTTTGGTCCATGTTAGACAACTCCATGCTTCAAAGAAGTACCATGACCTGGCCAGGCGCTGTGGCTCACGCCTGTATTCCCAGCACTTTGGGAGGCCGAGGTGGGCAGATCATGAGGTCAGGAGATCAAGACCATCCTGGCTAACACGGTGAAACCCTGTCTCTACTAAAAATACAAAAAAATTAGCCGGGCGTGGTGGTGGGCGCCTGTCATGGTGGCGGGCGCCTGTCATCCCAGCTACTTGGGAGGCTGAAGCAGGAGAATGGCGTGAACCTGGGAGGCAGAGCTTGCAGTGAGCCGAGATCCTGCCACTGGACTTCAGCCTGGGCGACAGAGCGAGACTCCTCTCAAAAAAAAAAAAAAAAAAAAAAAAAAAAAAAAAAAAAAAGTACCATTACTCAGAGCCCTCTATCACCTATGACAATGGTGACAATTGGTTCAGGAATGGGCATGTGACCCAGGCCTGGCCAATCAGAGTTCTGTATCACCTCTTAACCAGAGTGGATTGTTCAGGAATTAACTAATTAACTAGTGCCCCAAGGCACTCTGACAACAGTTCATTCTGGGTTTTTTATTTTAATTTCTGGGAGACAAAAGTCCTTATTTTTTCTACTGAAATTGCTAAACTGTTGGTAGTTAGCCTGTAGTATATGGAGACTATCTTAAGGAGAGAATCTGCCTGAGAATAACCACCAGAGGAAGAACAGAGGTGAGAGAGAGCTCAGGACTAAGTGTTGTTGTCATTATCAAACCCTGTGATCCAGCCAAGTTTTCAGAAGTGCAGTCTAATACTCTAATACTTAAGCCAGTTTGAGTTGAACTTTTTTCTTTTTCTGCTCTCTCTCCCCTAACATTCTAAATGAATACAAATATGATTCCAGAAGATGTGGTGGTAACAGGGGTTAAAAGGCAATGAAGTTGTCAAGGTGGACTGTAAAGTAAGGAAGAAGGAATGGGCTAAATAGGGAAAGGTCTATGACTGGAGGAGAGTCTTAGGGCTTGGGAAGAACAAGGAGAAGTAGAAGTAAGAGATATGACAGACAACATCAAGGAACAGCAAAGTGGATTCATATAAGAGGGAACATTGACTGCTGTGTCACTTGAAGCTTTTAAAAATTAAGAGGATTGGGATTGCTTGAGCCCAAGGGTTTGAGGATGCAGTGAGCCATGATTGTGCCACTGCATTCCAGCATGGGCAACAGAGCAAGACTCAAAAAGAAAAAAAAAAAGAAAGAAAGAAAAAATGGAGGATTGAAGATTAAAGAATGATGTGCTTAGAAAATCTAATGGAAATCATGCAAAAGTCCCTAGAATTAATGAGAAAGCTCAGCAAAGTAACTGAATATAAGACAAACACATTTTTTAAATTGTCTATTGATTTATTAACAGAAAATGGGAAGAAAATGTCACCTACATAGCCAATAAAATATCTAACACTAACATTGGAAAGAAATGCATAGGAGCCTTATAAAGAAAATTATAAAACTTTACTAAGAGAGATAAAAGATGGCTTCAGCATTCCTGGTGAAGAGACTGAATATTATTAAAAATGTCAATCATCTCCCAACTAATTTTACACAGACTTAATGCAATTCCAATTCACAGGTCACTGCATTTTTGAAAACTGGCAAAATATCAGGTTTTAAAAAAAGAATAAACAGATTGTAATAGCTGAAAATAAAGAGTATGATTGAGTGGGGATAGGGTTTGAACTGGTGTCCCCACCCAAATTTCGTGTTGAAATGTAATCCCCAATGCTGGAGGTGGGGCCTGGTGGGAGATGGTTGAATCATGGGAGCAATTTCTTATAGTTTAACAACATCCCCCTTGGTGCTGTGATCACGATAGTTCTCGCAAGCTCTGGTTGTTTCAAAGTATATGGCACTCCCCCAACCCGCTTCCTGCTTTGGCCATGTGAAATGCTAGGTTCCCCTTTGCCTTCTGCCATGATTGTAAGTTCCCTGAGGCCTCCCCAGAAACATCAATATTCACAGTAGCATTATTCATAATAGCCCCAAATCAGAAACCACTCAGATTTTCATCAACTGACAAACAGATAAATAAAATGTGATATATTATTATAATGGACTATTATACAGCCATAAAAAGGAGTGAAGTATTGCTACATGCTACAACATGGATGAACCTTAAAGATATTATGCTAAATTAAAGAAGCCACTTATATGAAATTTCCAGAACAAGCAAATCCATAGAAACAAAAATCTGTAGAGACAGAATAGATTACTGGTTGCCAGGGACTGTGGTGAAAAGGGAGAGACTGCTAATGGGTACAGGGTTTCTTTTAGGGGGAGCAGAAATGTTCTCGAATAGTGTGACAGTTCATAACTTTGTGAATATACTAAAACCTACTACCCTTTTACAACCTATTGTACATTTTAAAAGGGCAAATTTTATGGTATGTGAATTCTCTCTCAAAGCTTTTATTATAAAAGCAGCAAAAATAACAAGCCAGGAAGAAAAAGTTGATCACAGAACTAATAAGAATGCTAAATATAAGAAGAGGGAAAATATCTGTAAGTAAAACAAAGGCTTCGAGATAGACAGCCAGGAAAAATACCCTGCTAAAAAGGAGAAGGAAGCTTGAGCTGGTGACAAGTGTAATAGCTTCAGCAGGCAATTTCAATGGATCTGGTCCTGGCTTTCCTAGATGCTTAACCTCTTTGAGCCTTATTTTCTCATCTACAACAAAGTGGACAATAATATCTATTTTCCTTGCCGGGCATGGTGCCTCACACCTGTAATCCCAGCTATTTGAGAGGCTGAGGCAGGAGGACTGCTTGAGGCCAGGCGTTCAAGACCAGCCTGATCAACATAGCAAGACCCTTGTCAATCAACCAACCAACAAGAAATAAACATGTAAATAAGTAAACAAATAAGTAGGGCTGGGTGCAGTGGCTCATGCCTGTAATCCCAGCCAGTTCGGGAGACTGGGGCAGGCAGACCACCTGAGGTCAGGAGTTTGAGACCAGCCTGGCCAACATGGTGAAACCCCATCTCTACTAAAAAAATACAAAAATTAGCCGGGCATGGTAGTGTGTGCCTGTAATCCCAGCTACTCAGGAGGCTGAGGCAGAAGAATCGCCTGAACCCAGGAGGTGGAGGCTGCAGTGAGCCGAGATCACATCATTGCACTCCAGCCTAGGTGACAGAGTAAGATTCTGTCTCAAAAGAAAAGTAAACAAGTAAATAATGAGTACATAAACAAGTAAATAAGCAAATAAATAAATAAGTAAATATATAAGTAATAAATAAAATTTAAAATAAATAAATAAACTCAGAACAAATCAAATGAATCAATGAAATTTCCCCAGGTTGGTAGGAGGGTTCCTGAGGGTGACTTCCACAGGTGCCCCTTAACAATGGGGTTACATCCCGATAAACCCATCGTAACCTGAAAACATTCTAAGTCCAAAGTGCATTTTCCACTTGATATTTTCAATTTATGATGGATTTATCCAGATGTAGCTACATCATAAGTAGAGGAGCATGCTTGGGTGTGTATTGCTTTCGCACCATTGTAAAGTCAGAAGATCCTAAGTTGAAGCATCGCAAGTCAGGAACCATCTGTCTCCAGGCCCTGGCACACACTTAGGACCTCTCCTTATGCTGCCCACAGTCACGTGTTCCTGTGTGCTTCTGGTTGCAGTCTCAGTGCACCTCTTAGAGACAAATAAGGCAGCAGGGACTAGACTGAAAAGGCACAGGTGGAGAGAGAAAGAACCTTAGAGGAGATTGGTGCCTACAGAGGAGGAGAGAAAACCAGAAATGAACAAGCAAGCAAGAGAAGGCAATGGATGATCCATGCATCCATGAGTTCTCAGAGAGGACACGATGCAACATAAGGTCCCTAAGGCCTCTAGGTAACATCTGAACATTTTTTTTTTGAGACTGAGTTTCACTCTTGTCTCCAAGGCTAGAGTGCAATGGTGCGACCTCAGCTCACTGCAACCTCCACCTCCCAGGTTCAAGCGATTCTCCTGCCTCAGCTTCCCAAGTAGCTGGGATTACAGGCACCTGCCACCACACCCGGCTAATTTTGTATTTTAGTAGAAATGGGGTTTCACCATGTTGGCCAGGCTGGTCTCAACTCCTGACCTCAGGTGATCCACCTACCTCGGCCTCCCAAAGTGCTGGGATTACAGGCGTGAGCCACAGCACCCGGCCTTTTAAAATTGTTTTTTAAATTAACAAGTCCAAAGAAAACCTTCATAGAATTGTGGTCATAATACAAATTATGGCAACCTGCATATAAAACCTGGCACCAAATTTGGCCTTTGGGGAACATTTGTATAGAAAAATGTGCATTAAGATCTGCACCAGTCTGGGCACAGTAGCTCACGCCTATAATCCTAGCACCTTGGGAAGAAAGGCAGGAGGATTACTTAAGCCCCAGACTTTTAGACCAGTTTGGACAACATAGTGAGACCCCCATCTCTACAATAAAAATTTTAAATTATTAGCCAGATGTGATGGCATGTGCCTGTAGTCTCAGCTACTCAGGAAGCTGAGGCAAGAGGATCACTTGAACCAGGAGTTTGAGGCTGCAGTGTGCTAGGATTGCACTACTACATTCCAACGTGGGCAACAGAGTGAGACCCTGGTCTCTAAGAAAATAAAAATAAAAATGAGAGTCTGCACCAGGGCACAGTGCAGTTGCAGATGGATGACCTTGACAGGAACGGCCCCAAGGGCACTTCATCTGAGGCTACAAGGAGCTCTTGGTCTCCAGCCTCAGGCCTAAGCCCTACATAAGGACGTCTGCTCTGAGGAAGGGCCAGAAGAGCTTGTGTCTGAAGGCAGGACCCCTTCATCCAAAATGCCACAAGCCTGGGATGAAACAAAATTGGTCCTGGGGAAAAGGGCAGGATAGAAGGGCTCTTCTTCCCATCTCCTGTTTCTGGGCTCTGACCACTATTGGAGGATTCTAGCTGTCTGGTAGACATATCACCTTAGAACTTTTTTTTTTTTTTTTTTTTTTTTTGAGACAGAGTCTCGCTCTTCCACCCAGGGCTGGAGTGCAGTGGCGGGATCTCAGCTCACTGCAAGCTCCACCTCCCGGGTTCCCCGCTTATTCTCCTGCCTCAGCCTCCCCAAGTAGCTGGGACTATAGGCACCCGCACCTCGGCCCGGCTAGTTTTTTTTGTATATTTTTAGTAGAGCGTGGTTTCACCATGTTAGCCAGGGATGGTCTCATCTCCTGACCTCGTGATCCGCCCATCTCGGCCTCCCAAAGTTGCTGGGATTACAGGCTTGGAGCCACCGCGCCCGGCCAGGAACTTTTTGATTTCCAAATACTAGACTGTTTTCCAAGGACGAATTCCAACTTAAACTTGGGAGTTGGACTGAGGTTCATGAAAATCCTACTGCTCTCTGGTAAATAGCAAATCCCAGTACAACACTTGCTCTCTGCCAGACACTGTCCTGAGTATTTTATACATTTTAAATCATTTGCTCCTTACAACACCCCATAAGATAGAACCGGTTATAATATTATTCTTGTGCTCAAATTAAGGAAATGAAAGCACAGAGGAGTTAAATAACTTACCCAAAGGCACACATCACCAAAATCTGATCTTTGTACTGGAGACAAAAAGAGATTTCAAGAGGATCTCAAACACGAGAGGGTTAGGCTGTATATACACTGCAGAATTGCACTAAATGCAAAAGCATTAGGAACAAATTAGACAAAAGCGGCTTATCTCCAGCTGTCACGCAGGAGCTACATTTTCAAGCTGTTTGCAGGAGGGAGAGTAATTGCACAGGAGAACTGCAGGGATGGACCACTGCCCCATCCATCTTTTCACATTCCCTGGAATGACTGCCCCAGCCTTTTTCTCTTTCCTGAAAGGTCTAAAAAGTGTCCCCGAGGAAGCAAAGAGAGTGAAAGCTGCCGCTCCCGAAGTCCTCCTTCCAGGGTGGTCTTCTTTTCTTACAAGAAGCTCTTGGCTCCGAGGAGGGCTCAGACTTTGTGTCTGAATGTTTGGCAAAATGTCTCAGGCTCTCAGCACCCCACCCCCGCCCCACTGCACCCTAGTCTGCTCCTACTCCCTCAAGGGATACGGCCCATGCCAAATCTCAGAACTTCTACCTCTAGTGGAAGCAAGTCCTCAAAAGGCCTTGGAAAGCATTCAAGCTTGTTAAAGAAAGGTCAGTGTCTATGTGGTGGGATGAAGAGCATGTTAAAAATTGAAAAGAGAATGTGTTGCTACCTTGGATTGTTAAAATATTAGGAGAGCTGGGACAACTAAAAACTCTAATCAAGAGTGAAGGCAGACTCTGCTATGGATTTTCTAAGATGAGTTTCCTACTTCTGGTGCTGACCGATTTTAGCAACATCAGGATAACGATGAAAAATCACGAAAGCGTATATATTTGTGAAGGATTGCCTGTTTTATAGTAAATTAGAAAATAGCAAAATGAGTGTCTTTAAGCAAGGGAAATTTATCCGTGGCGTAACGCCGTGCCCAAAGCAGTATGTAAATGATACTTAAGTAAGCAATCTGTCAAATTGCTGCATATTATCATATTCATTAATTTTGAAAGAAAAATCTACACAACCACCACCCAGATGCTAAAAACCCCTCCGACATAAACACGGACAGTCCCCATTCAAATATTATTTTAGTCTGATAGCCCAAGACTATGACTGTAAAGTTAGCTGGGGAAAAAGGGGGCAGAAAAATAGTGTGATTTCCTGGAAATCCCACAATGCAATTTCACTTTGAACTTGCAAGCAAATATCCAGGCATGATCTGCATGAAACTGGGTGGTGTTTCGTTCTAGAACTATGGGTCCCAATTAAAAATAATGAGGCCTGTCTCCAGCCGCCAGACCCAATTAGAGATAATGAGGACTGATGGTTCCTGAAATAGATTTCATTTTTCTCTGATATACGAATTGGGACAGGGGTCTTGGTAAGGGTCACTGGAATAGACCTGGCAACAAAGCATGGGTCACTCAAGCTTACGAAGCCCTTATGAATCCAGTTATTAAATGAGGAAGTGGGAAGTTCCTTAGCTTCTAAAGCACAGGAGTAACCTTGCGAGACATGTGCCCATCAGGCACATTCGGACATACATCGTTAGCCAAATGGTATGTCTGTTGCTATTAAAAATTTTATAATAACAACAGTATCATTTAAGTAATTGCTTAAAAAATACTGAAAAAGTATAGCCAGCTTCATGTGTGTATGTATACACATATGTGTGTGTGCATGTTTTCATGCACATATCTACACACACACATTTCATTTGGAATAATTTTAGACTTACAGAGAGTTTACAAACACAGTGCAGGCGGTTCCACATACCCTCTCTCAGTTTCCCCTAATGTGAGCATCTCACTTAACCCAGTACACTGGGAACAACTAAGAAATGAAATTAACATTATCATTAACTAGACTCCCGATTTGATTCAGATTTCACCAGTTTTGCCACAAATGTTTGTTTTCTGTCCCAGGCCCCCAATCCGGGGCACCACTGTGCTGTCCGAAACTATCTTGCCATTCACTTGTTTACTTACTCCTCATCTGCCTCTTCCCCCATAAATTCCTCGAAAGCAGAGACTACAGCTGCACCCCCAGAGCTTAGCCTTGATCACTATGTGGAATTCTAGGAACCAATGCATACTATCGTCCAAGTGTGTAGGAGGCTTTATTGTCAAGGCCTCGGCATAATCACTGGCATAATAATTGGCACATGATGTATGAGGTTGAATTGTTTTTAAGGAGCACAGCATCATGATAAGAACATGCACTGGCAAGTGGTTAATTATTATTAGTTGAATGAGTGAAAGGAAAAGCCATTATTCAGGGAAGGCAGGAACCAAAAGATCTACAGGCAGCTCCTGGTTTATGAGCTATTTCAACCACCTGCATTTAAGCCTTCTTTGAATCATTTTCTAGCATACGAAGTAACAAAAGGCTAGCTCACAATCCCTGAGTAGTCAAAAATTCATCTCAGCACCCATTGAGATGACTGGTTAATCTGTTCTTTCCAGAGCCTCCCTTGGAAAGATTCTCTCCCTCTCTGTTCGCCTTCCTAAGCCCAAGAGAGAGAAAGCAATCCTACCTAAGGCAAGGTTCAGCAGAATTTTTCTGGGAGAGTTAGATGGGAAATATTTTAGGCTTTCCAGGTCATAAAGGGCTCTGTTACGACTACTCAACTCTGCTCTTGTGGCTGAAAAGCAGCCATGGACAATATTGTACACTAATGAACATGGCTGTACAATAAAACTTTATTTACAAAAACAAGCAGTGGGCCACAGGCTGTTTTTCAATCTAGGGCATACTCACCCATATAAACTACACAGATATATACAATAAACACGTGGAACAGAAAATCAGGTACAAAACTGAAAATACCATCCAATTAACAGAGTTTTTGCATATAAAGAAAGGAGGTTCCTAAAAACATAGACAAATTTGAAAAAAAAAAAAAAGAAAAGAAAAGTGATTTTATTTTACTGAGAGCTGATATACTATAACTGTTAGGAACAAAGTCTCATCACTTTACACAATTACCACTTTTCATGTGTGGTGAGAACATTTAAGATTTACTCTCTCTGCGAATTTCAAGAATGTGTTAATTAGCTTGATCATGCTAATCATTCCACAAAGTATTTGTATATCAAAACATCACATCGTACACCTTAAATACATACAATTTTATGTATCAATAACACCTCAAATACAGCTGGAAAAAAGAAAATACTTGTGATACAATATTTAGCAAAATACAGGTAAAAGATATGTCTCTGCAAAACCGAGGAAACACATTAGAAGAAAATCCCTTTTAGAAATGTTATTTTATAATTTCATTGTTGTTTTGGGTTTATTAAAAAGCATGAAATGCAGAAGGGGAAAGGAACAAAAAGCTCAGAGCCAGCATCATCACAGCCTAGCTCTGTGACCTATTCTGTAACTTCACAGGGTGGCAGTTGTCTCATCAGTTTGAAAGGGAAACTAAAGCCAGGTATAGCAGCTCACACCAGTAATGCCAGCACTTTGGGAGGCTGAGGTGGGAGGACTGCTTGAGCCCAGGAGTTCAAGACCAGTTTGGGTAACATAAGCAAGACCCCGTCTCTTAAAAAATAAGATAAAATAAACTGACAGCATCTCGCTCATAGGCTTGTTGTAAGGATTAAGAATTAATGCATGTTGCTTGCACAAAATTGTGAATGCACCAAATGCCACTGAATTGTTCACTTTGTAATACCTAATTTTACAGTAATGAGAATTTCACCCCAATTTTTAAAAACTAAGGTAAATCACATATGCATTACACACACACACACATATATCATGTATATGTGGTTAATTATTATTAGTTGATTTTGATATATGTTATGATCCCCAATGATTATTCTCAGAATTTTACTCAGAGACCAAAACAACTTGACAATAGTGAAGCACCTGCGATGGGACTTTTTAGCTATCACCATCCTTCTTCTGAGCTTTAAATAATTCTAAGTGGTATATCAAACAATGCAATCAACCTAAAATACTTTTGGGAGTCTAAAAAGAGTTGATATATAGAAAGCATTTAGGACAGGACCCAGCACTGAGCAAACAGTCAATAACTGCTCGTTATTATTATGGCTATTGTTAAGTTACGAGTGACCAGAATATTTTTAAGTTGAATTGAATTCTAGAAGAAAGCACTTTAGAGACACCACATCAGGCAGAAGAGGCACTTTTTCTTTTCTTTCTTTTCTTTGAGACAGTTTCCTCTTTCAGGCTGGAGTGCAGTAGCACCATCTCTGCTCATTGCAACCTCTGCCTCCTGGGTTCAGGTGATTCTCCTGCTTCCAGCCTTCTGAGTAGCTGGGATTATAGGCACCTGCCACCACGCCTGGCTAATTTTTGTATTTTTAGTAGAGACAGAGTTTTGCCATGTTAGCCAGGTTGATCTCAAACTCCTGAGCTCAGGTGATCCACTCTCAGCCTCCCAAAGTGCAGTTATTATGGGCGTGAGCTGCCGTGCCCAGCGGGCACTTTTTCTTCCTTTTAAAAATAACTACAGAAGGCCGGGCACAGTGGCTCACACCTGTAATCCCAGCACTTTGGGAGGCCAAGGCAGGTGGATCACAAGGTCAAGAGTTGAAGACCAGCCTGGCCAAGATGGTGAAACCCGTTTCTACTAAAAATACAAAAAAATTAGCCAGGCATGGTGGCAGGTGACCATAATCCCAGTTACTTAGGAGGCTGAGGCAGAGAATTGCTTGAACCGGGAGGCAGAGGTTACAGTGAGCTGAGATCGAGCCACTGTATTCCAGCCTGGGTGACAGAAGGAGACTCCATCTCAAAAAAAAAAAAAAAAAAAAAAAAAAAAAAAAAAAA